>NC_056732.1:1714072795-1714087795 GCF_019279795.1 Protopterus annectens
TATGTGTACCTGTCATCCTCCCAGTGTACATCCCCCACTGGTGCTAGTGGTGAGGACTGAGGCTCATTGATTACTGCTACCAGTGGCAGGGCATCACATTTATTGGTGGCAGTGGTGGGATCGCCACATCACATACTGGGATTCAGTGGTGTGGATATGGAACTCCTGCAGCCTATAAACAGTGGTCACTAAAGAAAATGTTTGTACTCTCAATCAGCCAAACAGTGAACATTCAGAGTTTGACATCACAATATTTTTATTTTTTTTTTTTTGTTAGCTTAGTTAGTCAGGGAAAGCAAGCAAGGATGTCAGCAGAGGAGTATGGCAAGCTGACAAGGAGCCAGTTGGCTGAGATGTGCAAGACAAAGGACTGGTGCCTGCCAACCTGACTGAAGCAGAAATTATTGCAATCTTGGTCACAGCTGCATCTCAGACCAGCAATCAGGAGGACAACCAGATTGGCTTTGGGGATGTACAGCTCTCAGAAAATGGACAGTTCAACCCAAAGATACAGCCACTGCTACGACCCGTTTTTTACCCTTTCCAGTAAAACAGCAAACAGGATGGAGAGGTTGATCCAACAGCAGGGGCCCACGGAAGAGGAAAGGATCAGAAGAGAAATATGGGGTAACAAGGAAGCAAAGGAATTGAACTGTTTAGTGTACAATTTGTCTGACACAGTTCTTACTGAGTCTGACGTTTCACTTCTCAACAAAGGTCTTAATTTCATTCCATCACAAACTAGTTATTTAAATGAGGTCTTGACTGACCTTAGATTATTCTGTCGTAATGTAGCTTTGAAAGTGTTTTTTAAAGACAACATTGTTATGCAAACTGATGTGTTGAAAGATTTTTTAAAATGTAAAAGCAGTTTTGTGCCTATAATGCCACACAATATAGAGTGCTTCATGAAACTATGTGAGAAAGATTTTTATGAATGGTTCGCATTGAATCAAAAGAGATGCAGTTATTTTAATATTACTGAAAATGAACAGGAGTCACTTATCAGGTTAAAAAGAAATGCTGAAGTTACCATCAAGCCAGCTGATAAGGGCGGGGCTGTGGTAGTACTTAATACATTTGATTATGTTACCACCATGTCCTCTCTCCTTTCAGATAGTAATACCTATCATATTGTTACAAATGGTTTTGTTAAGAATACCATCAAAGATATACAAGAAGACCTTTATGATTTATTAATGTGTGGCCAAATAAGTTGTGAAACATATGAGTATTTTTTAGTTGAGTTTCCCACCATTCCTATTATTAAGGGCTTACCTAAGATACACAAAAATGTTTTGCCAGTTCCCATGAGACCCATTGTCTCTAGTGAAAGTTGGAGTTTCAACCATCTCTTCGTTTGTAGAAAGCCTCCTGAGACCTATTGTAAATGAGGTTCCTAATATTCTTAGAAATTCCTATCAATTAATACAATTTTGAAAGGATTTAAATTAGAAAAAGCTACTAACAATTATTTACTTGTTACTATGGACGTGAAAGACTTGTTTACGTGCATTCCAAATGAATTGGGACTCCAAGCCGTCAGAGAAGTCCTTGTAACATGTTCCCATTACAGTAATAATAGACAAATTTTAATCAATCATTTATTGGAACTTGTACTTAACAATAATATTTTTATGTTTAAGGATAAATACTATTTGCAGAAATGGGGGGTTGCCATGGGCACCCCCTGTGCGAATAGTTATGCAAATCTTGTTGTTTATGAATGGGAATGGAATTTTTTATTTAAGCATACACAATATAATAATGTAAAATTATATAAAAGATTTGTGGATGATGTCCTCATTATCTGGGAAGGTACTGAAGCTGATTGCACTCAATTTATTAAATATGTAGAAACCACTAGCTCCTTTTTAAGGTTTACTGTTGAATCCTCACAACAACAGGTTCATTTTCTAGATCTAACTCTGAAGTTTAATGCTAATGGAATGATCAACACCTCCCTTTATAGAAAACTTACTTGGAGAAACACATTACTGAAATATGAAAGTATGCATCCTAGATTTACCTTCCCAGGAATCGTTACTAGTCAGTTTAATAGGATAGCTAGGATTTGTAGTGACAATGAGGTTTTTTCACTTGAACTAGAAAAACTAGAATTATTATTTAAAGAAAGAGGTTACACTAATAAATTGATTAGAAGATGCAAACAGCAAATGTTTGACATCATAACACCAGATACCCATTATGTGAATGGTGGTATTAAGCAGCCTTCTCGAATTATGAAACCCAAGAAAGGTAAATTTACAGAGAAATTGTCATTTACCATAAAATATACCAGTGACATTGTTTCCCTTAAGAAGGTAATTAGCAAGAATTGGAATATACTTATTATGGATCCTTTTACAAAGACTGTCGTTGGTGATTATCCTAGGTTCAGCTATAAGAACTGTAAGAACCTTAAACAATTACTTTGTATAGAGAAAACTAATCTGTACAATACTATTAAACCCCTTCAGAGCGGAACTTATCCCTGTGGCCAATGCCATATGTGTCCTTACATTTCCAAGAAGCAGTGTTTTACACATCCAGAAGGCTTTTATACATTTACACCGATAAATTATTGCAATTGCAATAGTACTAATCTTGTATACCTTGCAACTTGCGAGAATTGTGATGCATTTTACGTAGGTCTAACTAAGAGGAGACTAAGAGACAGGGTCTATAATCACCTTTATGACATCAAGAAGGGGAATGAGCAAAACGCGTTAGCGAAGCATATACAAGATTTCACAACACACACTTTTAGTTTTAAAGCCTTACAGTTGGTTACTCAAAGTTTTAGAGGAGGTGATAGCATTAACCAACTGGCTTGTGCTGAACTCAAATGGATATTCACTCTAAAAGCACACATTAATCCAGGTATTAACCAGTTTGTTTCAATTAAACCTGTATTAAATAATAGAAAATTATGATTTTATTCATTTGTTTATGCATATATATTTAATTATTATTCAAATATTAATTTACATCACAGCTTCATAAAATTAGTAATTCATATGTATTTATTGGTTATATAATAGAAGTTAATATATTTATTTATTTGTTTTTTAATAATTCATCCAACTATTTAATTACAACTGATAACATTATATAATATTATTATTAATTAACATACGTATATCTCAAAATATATTATTATATTTTTATAATTTATATCTGGTTAATATTTGCAGTTTATAATACATAGATTTTATATAAATCTATAAAAAGGCTTCAAGTAATTTTAGTGAATAGAATGATTTATATGTTAGTTCTTTCTACTCAATTATGCGATTAATGCACTTTTATTGGTGTTTTTTTTAAGTTTTGGTACTTCAATAGGTATTTGTATATTTATATATACATGATTTTTATACTGATTTTTACACTGTTCAGTTGTCAATCTTGTATTGCACTTTTGCATATTTGCATATTTTTACATCGTATGCGACATGATACGATGAGCGAGTGGAGTTTTACAATAATGTTATAGTGTAGTACAAACAACATTATAATTCTTTATGATATATAGGTTTTTTTTGCATAAATTTGCACATTCATTGTTGTCATAATGATTAATATGTTTTTAAGTAGCTGGAGCACTTTTGATATTTGTGGCACTTTAAATGCTTTAAATGCTTTAATGCTTTAATGATTTTTAATTAGTTAAATTAGTTAATTGGGTTATTGTTTGGCTTGCCTGCCACAAGGTTTTATATAAAAGAAGTGTCTTTCTTATTTGTAATTATATCTGAAGAAGCGTAGTTATTCTACGCGAAAGCGCTCATTTTTGGTTTGCAAATAAAGATGTTTTATGCTACAACGGAGGCTTCCATCCTGTGGTGATTCCTTCTGTATCTGCTGTTATTAGTTAGTTTACTCTCAATCAGCCAAACAGTGAACATTCAGAGTTTGACATCACAATAGTTTTATTTTTTTTTTTGTTAGCTTAGTTAGTCAGGGAAAGCAAGCAAGGATGTCAGCAGAGGAGTATGGCAAGCTGACAAGGAGCCAGTTGGCTGAGATGTGCAAGACAAAGGACTGGTGCCTGCCAACCTGACCAAAGCAGAAATTATTGCAATCTTGGTCACAGCTGCATCTCAGACCAGCAATCAGGAGGACAACCAGATTGGCTTTGGGGATGTACAGCTCTCAGAAAATGGACAGTTCAACCTTTCCACAGAGGATTAAAAATCCATCTGGAGTTAACGAGGCTTGAACTGGAGGCCAAGCATTTGGAAATAGAATAAGCAGAGAGACTGAGATGTCTGGTAGCTGAGGAAAATGAGAGCCAGAGGTAACATGAAAAGGAGATGCTGACTCTTTGCCAGGGTTATGGAGGTAATGGGGATGGGAGTAACCAAACCCCAGAAGCAACAAAGGTCAGTAAATTACTTCCACAATTTACAGAGGGTGATCATTTTGATAGTTTCATTCATATGTTTGAGAGGGGATGTAAACAGTATAATTTTGACTGAGGGCTGTGAGTACAGTTCCTGACCCCCTTACCTCATGGTAAAACTGTAACTGCAATTTTCTAAATCATCTAATACTGATTGCTTAAATTATAATGCTGTTAAAAATTGTTTATAAGCATGTTTTAGCTTAACACCTGAAGCTTATAGGAAAATGTTTCGTGAGAATAGACACAAGGCAGATGAAAGTATGTGTGAATGTATTGCAGAGTTAAGCACTTAGTTTCATAGATGGTTGAGTGGATGTCAGGTCAGCACTCTTGAAGGGCTGGTAGACCTTTTGGTGAGGGAAAAAGCCCTTAGCACTTTACCTGAGAACATGAGAATCTGGTTGGCAGATAGGGACTGCAGGACCACAGATGAGATGGGGAAAAAGGGAGACCTATACCTAGCAAACAGGGCATCACTGCACAGGAAATGGATACACAATGTTGCTCATGGGTCCAAGGAAACCAATGGTGGGCAGTGTAAACCACCCCAACAGAGTCCTCTAGTAACAGGGGAAGCTGCTAGTTCAGGTACATGGCCAAGATCAAATGTTAAATGTTTTAAATGCATCCAGTGGTGCCATGTAGCATGTAAATGACCATGGAGGCAAGCTGGGGAACAAAAGGTGGGACAGCTAGTAAATGGGAGCGACAGAATGCCCACAGTAAGTTGTCTGGAGACAACAAGGGTACCAAACTACCACAAGAGGTTATAGCCTATGATGGGAAACTGGCCACTGCTAAGAGAGACACAGCCTCTGACCTAACCATTTTGAATCCTGCAGTGGTTAAAGAGGAGCACTACCTGCTTTGGCAGTCTACTCCAGTCAGAGCTTTAGAAGAGACCCCATTTCAAATACCTTTGGCTAGGGTTTACCTTGACTGTGAGGGTGATAAAGGAAGCAAAAAGGTGTGTTTGAGGATATCCCTACAAGTGTCCTGATCGGGAATGATTTTGATAATGCAGTACCTTGTATGCATGCAGTTACATGCAGTCAGGCTTGGAGACAAGCATGTGGGTCTGGTAGCCTGGGGAAGCCAGACGTCCTACACACTTGAGGCCAGGACTGGTGAGGTGGCTACTTCAGGGTGGAAGGTATCCTGTAGCAGTGAGACTGAAGGTGAGCCACAGCTGCTGGTGGGTACTGACGTTTCCTTGGACAGAGTGACTGCAAGTGCAAAGGTGAGTAGTAGTACCCCAGCTGACAGTGGGGCATCGCTGTCAGAGAATACCAGACTTCCTGTGGAAGGGGAGCTGGGAAGGCTTACCAAGACAGAGTTGAGAAAGGCTCGGCTCTCAGAACCTACATTACAAGGTCGATGGAGGTAGCCAGTGAGGCACCTTATTGTCAATAAAAAGTGGAATCTGTATACTGGGACAAAAGGATACTGTATAGAGAATGTACCCCTGAGGGAGGGCTAGAGGATGAGAGAATACAGCAGTTGGTAGTGCCCAGAGCCTACTGTATGGCACTTCTAGCCATAGCCCATGACATTCCCTTTGCAGGAGATATGGGCATAAAGCATACTAAGAAATGTATTATACAGAACTTTTATTGGCCTGGGATTTCCAGTGATATAACAGGGTACCACAGGACCTGTGTGCAGTGGCAAAAAGTAGGCAAGGAAGGAGACAAGGTCAACACTTCTTTGATGCCTTTGCCCATCATTGAGGAGCCATTTCAGAGGGTAGCTATGGATATTGTGAGGTCTCTGAGTACCCCAAGTTGGACAGGGAAAATGTATATCCTAGTGCTAGTGGATTATGCTACCAGATACCCTGTGGCAGTGGTTCTGTCCTTCATCGGGGCAGAAAAGGTGGCAAATGCTTTGTTAGAGATTTTCAGCTGGGTAGGTTTCCCAAAATAAATTTTGATTGCCAGAGGTGCCAATTTCATGTCAGGCCTGCTGGCTTGTCTGTGGAAGCACTGTGAGGTGAAGCATCTAAAGACCACCCCAATGACCCCTTAATGGTCTGGTGGAGAGATTAGGCTCTACAGTAAAGACCATGCTACGAGCATTTGTAGACCAATTTAAGAGGGGGTGGGGCAAATATTTGGTACAGAGAAGTACCGCAGGAAGCCACAAGTTTTTCACCCTTTGAATTACTGCATGGGCATAGGGTGAGGGGACCACTAGATCTGATTCAAGTTGAGTCAGAGGGTGAGTTTGAATTCCACAAGGAGTCAGCTGTGGCATATGTTTTAAATCTCATGGCAAGGCTCAAGGAACTCATTGGCTTGAACCAGGAGAACTTGGCAAATGCCCATCAACAGAAAAAGGTCTGATATGGCAGAAATGCTTGAGCTACAGAGTATGCTGTGGGGCAGCAGGTTATGGTTCTCATTCCTGTCAGACACAAAAAGGTGCAGGCAGCCTGGGAGGAACCCTTCAAAGTGGTAAGGAAGGTCAGTGATGTTAACTGCATGTTAGAACTGCTAAGCAGGAGGCAGGGGCACAAACTGTACCATGTTAACATGATGAAACCTTACCATGACAGGGAGGCCCTGGTGCTAAGTATTTACAGTAAGAGGCAGGAGGAGTCTGAGGAGCTCTATGGCTACAGGAAGCCAACCAATAAAATCCCAAATTACTATGGTGGAGCCTAGGGTTGCAGGCATGATATGACAGTGCAGCACTGTACTGGGGTCAGCAATGCAAAGGTAGCTGGTTTCTCAAGACAGGGAATGGGGTAATGTATTCCCAGATAAGCTCATCCCTCTCAAGCAACATTTCTCAAGGGTCACTTGAAAAACTAACTTGAGTCTTCGAGGGGGAAGACGTGTGATGAAGGAGATACTGCCAGGCCAGCTATCTGGAATTTTATAAATAATTATATGTCATTTGTGAATATTAACATGATTTATTTAGAAGTGTAACAAATAGAGATACTGCCAGCACAGCTGTCTGGAATTTTGTAAATGGTTATGTGCGATTTGTGAATGTGAACTTGCTTCATGTAAGATGCTTTTGTTACAAATGTATTAGAACTATATGCCATGTATATATCAAACTAGATTTATACAGACATGTTGAACTATATTTTATAAAGTACTGAGCTTAAAATGGATCCAAAGTATGCCCTGCTGGAAGAGAACAGAAATGTACATGCACTATTGTAACTGCTTGAATCTATATATTTTAACAGTGGAAACTGGAACATAAGAGGTTAACTTCAGAAAAATAGCTGAAATTAAATTACTTTATGACAGCAAGAGACAGGATGTCTTCACTAGGGATCTCTCTGTGTTGTCTTGAAGGATAAATAATTACTAGGCTTGAAATATGGAAGTGTTTTATTGTTTTATGACTTCCAGGATCTGCAAAGCTCTGAAGAAACATTTTGTGTATGTATTTTCTCAGGTAGATGCTAAATACTGGCAGATTCTAGCACTGGGGGTTTTACCTGGGATACTCAGATGACAAGAAATGATGTCATTCTGCAGTAATGCTTGAGATATTAATTTAAGAACTCTCTGGAGAGACTGAGCATCCTGTATTTTGTCCTTGACCTGACAACATCAAGATCCACTCACCACATCTGCCTTGCTGCTCTAATTAGGTAAGTGTACTAGGCTATAGTAATTCTTTTATATCTCAGAATATAGCAAAGCATAGTTAAGATGTTTTTCTTTATTTATGTGAGACTGTCCTGCAATGTTGTTTTAAATATTTCCTGTGATTTTGAACTCTGTAGTCACTGTACATATATGTTTAGGATTGTCTTGTTTTTATTATGTATTCTTAAATATATTTAAACCTTTCATTGTGGCTGATCTTTGTAAGAGATATTTAAGTTCTGAGAGTACTTGCATATTTATTTGGTGACACCATGTGGGCCACTCTAATAGCCTTGCTCTCGGTCAGACTACAATTTGTAGTAATAGTAACATTACACAGTAAGATTTAACACCCTTTGTTAAGGGCCTTAAAGTAGCTGATAAGGAGTTGGCTGGTGGCAGTAAAAACTACATTATAGTCTGCGCAGAAGGGGGCATAGCTTGTAAACCTGTGCCAGCCTTTCCCAGGTGCGTGCTTGTGTGTGTGTGTGTGTGTGTGTGTGTGTGTGTGTGTGTGTGTGTGTGTGTGTGTGTGTGTGTGTGTGTGTGTGTGTGTGTGTGTGTGTGTGTGTGTGTGTGTGTGTGTGTGTGTGTAAATCAAACCTTAAAGAGTGTGTGTGTCAGCTACTTGAGCAGAGACACAAAGTACTGGTTGGACAGAGAGGTTGCTGGAGGTCTTGGCTTGGCCACTCAGCTGAGATCTCAACTCTATAGCTGTGCCAATGGGGAGTCTTACTGGGGATCTGGAGAAAGAGAGACAAACCAGCCACCAACTGACTGTGGTCTCTGTGTGCTTGTAAAGGAAATTGCACTTGATGCATAGAACTGCATCTGGAAATACTATATGTGTAACTGCCATCCTCCCAATGTACATCCCCCACTCATGCAAGTGGTTCCTTGATTATTGTTGTCAGTGGTGGGGCATTACAAGCAGACTAGGAAAATGGTCAATTCATGGTACACCTCTGTGGTCCCTGACATGTACACAGTGGAACGATGTGACACAGAACAATATGATGCACATAGTATTCTTTACATACTATGTTGGATAGTGCATCATCAAGTCACACTAATCATCAGACACTTTCACATATACCACACAGAAATGCAGGTGGTGAGTGCCATAGCCATCATGACAGGTACATGTGCCTAGGTATACAAGGACACATGGCTGTCTACCTTGTGTGTGTGTGTGTGTGTGTAGGGATACTTGTCAAGAGAGCTGGTCACATTGGTCATTGGGAGGGGGTTAGGAGTGTCAGAGATGACTTAGATGATTTTGTGGGAGGAGCTACTGTGCTTATACAGTGTGGCCGCTGTGATGGTGGGTAATGAGGGAGGCACTATGTGCCTGTGCAGTAGGACCTCTCTGATAGGCAGATATAGGTGACCTAGATAATTCCTAGAACAGGACCTGTAGGGGTGTGCATTCAAGATGCCCCTCACTGGGTGGTTCCGTGTTGTGGTTGTATCCAGCATGAGATGGGCTATAGTGACACTCTGGCTTTGGCAGGTGCAGACTATATTCCTTGCAATGGTCATCCTATGGGGCCACCACAGGTGTACACACCCCTCTGACCATTGACAACACGAGAATATAGGTTGCCAATGATGGGACCTGCTGACATCCACACATAAGTGGTTATCATTGTAGCATGTGCCACTATGTATTGCAAAAGTCCAATCTTGGCATATTCTCAGGGCAGTATTGCCTCCTAGAGATTTAGAAAGTGCAAGACAAGATCCTCTCAGAAGCCACAGTGCACACAAATCATTTCCACATCAGTGTGTATAGTTGCAACTCTTCTCGGATTACAGCCCTGCATAACTGTTGATTGATACCTACAGCTGCCCACATATCTATGTCTGGCTATTACAGTGGCCAGTACCTTGAACTGCTGATTTTCCTGATGTACAGTTGGTATCTTTATGTCAGGTGACTTGCACTTGTCTGCTGCCATAGGCAGAGGCAGCAGTGGCAGTACACTTGGCCACA
Organism: Protopterus annectens; assembly: GCF_019279795.1. Lineage (NCBI taxonomy): Eukaryota > Metazoa > Chordata > Ceratodontiformes > Protopteridae > Protopterus > Protopterus annectens. The sequence continues at coordinate 1,714,082,817 of NC_056732.1, forward strand.
ATGAAGACCCCTCTTAACAAGAATGGTGAGCCCTTGTGGTTCTAGGGCAGTAGGTGTGGGGGTTGCCATTGTGTTTCCACAAGCAATGAGTGTAAAAAACACACAAGAGGCAGACCAAAAGTGTAAATGTGCCATGCAGCTGTGAGTCAATTCTGAGTGTTGACATCATCCTCATCAGTCTATGAACAGGTACTGACCCCTGCCTACTGTCCTGGCCCAGCCTCTACAAGTGTGTCTGAAGCAATGGTCTGTCCTGTGATTACACAGTAAATAAAATCTCAGTGTGACAGTGCCCAACCCACAAGTCATGATGCCCTGTGGTATTCATGCAGATAAGCGGTGGATGCATGCTGGCAATCATTTTAGTCTGGTCACCCAATATACCTTGAAACTACATAAGCAGTGGTCAATATGTCTCTGATGTCATCTTGGGAAGAGTTTCTGTATATGTGTACAAGTTTTGGCTCCCGACCTGGCTGGTCTTCATTTGAGATATGTGGTATCTTTCAACCTGTGCCCATGTCTCCTGGCATAAGTTCAGTAGTACTGGCTAGGCTATTGTTCCTGTAGATCTTTAGAGGCCTAGCCCGGCATTCCCATGAAGTTTTTAGCCCTTGTGATTTAATTATGAATCACCTATAGCCTGATGTTACATTTACATGGCATAATACTTGTTCCATCATTATCTCCATATATGGATGTCAAGAGTGGCTCATCCAAGAGATCTGAAGTAGAAAATGGCTTCCCCTCAAATCACAGCCCTTTCAGCCACTATGTTGCTTGCGTTCTTGGGGGGACATCTTATCATGTCATTGATCTGCTTCTGACATTGCTGTGTTGTGCAATCCCTCTCATCCACCACATTGACATGGTATACCATTGTGTCCCACCTATGATCAAGCAGAGGCTGGTGGGTGCCCCTCTCCCAATCAGGCATCACCCATGAGTACTGAGTGTCTATAACAGGGCTTCACTCTTGGAAGGACTTAGCTTGTCTAACCACTGCTCTACAGCATCTGAGAACACCCATACACCTAAGAAGGGAGAAAAACATATTAGCAAGCAGGTAATATATGGGCAGAGATAGGTACCACTGCCACACATATGTCAACCTGACTATTCATCACAAGGCAGAAATGGACAGAGGCTAGTGGGAAATTCACAGATAAGTAGGCCACTGGGGTATCCCAGTGGTTAGTTAGTTTTACAGTGTTCAGGCATGAGCTGTATAGGGATGCAGTGTAGTATGTAACATACATGGTTCTAGGGGGAGCTGTATAGGATGGGAGCTTCCCTAATTTCCTGGTAGCAGGTATGGTGGCTCACAGGGGTACATGGGTAGCACTTGGGCAGGGAGAATTTGTGTGAATGCCCACAGCATGTGTACAAATGGCAGATGAGTACTCCAAGTGAAGGGCAAGTGGAAGATGGGAGCAGCCCTTAGTTTGTATGCATATGTTAGTATGACACCATCAAAACCTAGAGCAGTAATATAAGCATACCTCCAGCAGTGTTATTATTGCCTAGTCTCAAACAAAGGTTCACAGGTATATGACAGTGATGTAGCATAGTGCACGGCAGATGGGGGTGGGGTAGTGGCTGTCCTGGTGCAGAGGGCTGTCATGCCTTATAAGGCTGTAGGTCAGGTGCATAACTTACAGACTCTATAGCTGCAGGTGTATGTTGCAGGCAAGACATTACTGTTACAAAAGCTATTAACAGATATGCACATAGATAGAACAGTGCTACACCTCCCCTTACCTCTGTATTATAGACCACTATTTAACTCTTCTAGGTTCTGTCTTTTGAATTGCAGCTTCTCTGCAGTCAAATAGTGCTTCAGGCTGCAGAGAAAAGTCGGTTAGTGCTTTCTTGCTCCAAGCATGTTTTGGTATTCCTGATAAGCAAATGCAAATTAAATAAAATAAAGTAAACTGATTTTCAGGACTGCATACCTTATGCACTTCAGAATAAACAAAACATTTGTCAGTTCTGTTCACCTTGCTATTCATGAGTGTACATAGAGGGGAGTTTCTGAATGACTTCCCCCACCCTCCTCTGTTATTCCCTACACCACCCTCCCTTCACTTTACCTTTCTGACCTCATAATCTATCCTGGTGATAGGTAAGACCATTTCAATAATCAGGAGAGTATCCTTTGTAAATAAATTGTGCATAAAATATTTTGCAAATAATTTCATCTAATAGCAACTATTCCTGTACTCAGTCTAGATTTACTCTAGAGCACTGGAATTAACTATACTCATTTTAAATGCACTTTCTAACACCTTCTCTTACAATATAAGTAGCATTCTTTAGAAATTGGTTTCACCCTTATATTCTGCTGTTCCTCTTCTATATTCTTCTGTTTTGCTTAATAGGTAAATAGCAGTATAAGCGTACAAGTTACTGTTAATGATTACCACAGATTTATGCATTTGGCTTATAATTATGTTTCATGTATTATTTTATGTTTTTGATTGTATGACCATTTCTTGTATTATTATAACTATGAAGCTTTCTCCCAAGGCCTCTGTTGAAAAGGTGTTTCATGCCCACTTGGACTTTCTTGTTAAGCAAATGCAAATAAAATAAAATAAATGTGCGACACCTGAAGGATATTGCATTGGTTATACCTCCTTCTGATATAAGGCCAATTCTTACCCTTCCTCAAGGCTACTAAATTCTAATTTAGTCATGCCTTTTTAAAACTCCTTTCTGTTAAGAAGAACATTCTTAGCAGTTATGAGTTTAACTTTTTAAGGTAACTGTTTTGACTGAGACTAGCTACTCTGCGATGTAACACCATTCAACAAGAGCCACCTGTATGACTTACCACCTTTTTCTGAAAAAAAAGTGGTGATCCATATTGTCCTCAGACCATTAGGAACAAACTGGAGGATATCTGTTCTAGACAGAACCATCAGTGACACTCTGCTCAGAATACCCTACTACAACAACATAACCAGTAAAGTCACATATTCCATACATTCCTGATGGGCCTTCATAATTTCCAGTTTTTCTGTTGTAAAACAACTTGGATTGCTGTAAATGTAAATTAGATTCTTCCAAGGTCTTAAGGATATCCACCATTTTTTTAATTTATTTATTTATTGCATTTGTTAATCAGGAAAGTCCACTGAGCCAGAAATGAGCCCATTTTCAGTGGAGGCCCAGGGAGAAAAGCTCCACAAAGTTACATACAAAGAAAATATAATCACATAAACAGAAAAAAAAATCATACAGTACAATGGCAATACATGAAACTGGTAATAGAAGCAACAGTGCAAAAAACACAATCATTGACATGCAGAAGTAATAAATGGCATATATTTCAGTGAAGATGTTAGAGAATGAAATTTACAATGGTGCAGAGAGTATATTCAAGTAGACATGAAAGTAATATATATGCAGGTGCATAGCTAGAAGTGCAGAGGGTGGAAAGGACAGGTGAAAGTGACAGGGAAGCATTAATAGGCAGAATGAAGGAAATGATGTGATAGAGGTGTAGCACTGGGAGGAGACATCAGGAGTTGGTGTTGCATGTTGGGAACAGGAGCGTAGCCATTTAGAGGAGAGATGCAGTTTGAGGGATATTTTTAAGGAGGCAGGGTTGCTGATTGCTCTGAGTGATGGGGGGAACTTATTCCATGCCTTAGAGACATTATAGGAATACATTTGACCATCTGAGAGCTTGGGTTTCTCTGCTGATAGTAACATTTTTTTTCGGACCTAAGGAGCATGTTCGAATGGTACATGGTCAGTATGGAAGAGAGGGAAGGGCAAGTTTCTGGGTGGTAGATGAGCTAGTGGGCTGTAGTTAATTGTAAAAATATGAGGGGGGATTCTACCCAATTTAGTTGATGCAGAGAGGAACAGTGTTGGGTAGAATATTTAACATTTGTGGCAAATTTGGCAACTTTGTTAGAGCAAGAGTCTAGTTTTGCTCTCAAGGAGGACTGTAGATTGGTGAGGATAGGAGCACCGTATAGAAGTGTTGGAAGCAGGAAAGATGAGACCAGAGCCTTTTTTGCGGTGAGACTATGAAAATAGTTGTGCCTATACAGGGCACCTAGTTTCTGATGGTTTTTTTTTTATGTTATTGTGAATGTGAAGGTTGAATGTTAACTTGTCATCAGTGATGACACCTAGTAATTTGCTGCTGTGGATGACTTCAATAATGATGTTATTTTGGGAGCAAATGGTGAACTTGTCGACAGAGGTGGACTTTGCAGGGGTAAATATTAAAAGTTTTATTTTATTGGGGTTGAGAGCGAGATGGTTCTGGGACATCCAGGTTTCAGTGGAAGTAAATATTTCTTGGGTGAGATGCTGTAGAGTGAAAGCAGATTTAGCAGAGCAGATGATAGCTGAGTCATCTGCATATTGGATGACAGTACTATGGGTGAGAGAGGAATGAAAGTTATTGGCAAATATGCTGAATATGAGGGGTCCCAGTATTGGGTCTTAGGGAACGCCTGTATTTATAGTCATGAAAGGGGAGGAAGAGTGTAGCCATTTAGTAGATTGCTGCCTTTTACTCAGATAGTTAGTAAACCATTGTAGGGTAGTGGGAGATAGCCCGGGATTAGCAGGAGGGAGTGAAATATAGTGTTGAATGCCTTTGACAGAGATAGAAATAATGCTGAGACTAAGCATCCACCATCTTGAGCTCTGTTTACTATGCCGATGAAGGAAATGAGGGCAGTGTTAGTACTACGTCCTGGTCAAAAGCCATGTTGAGTGGGAGAGAGGATTTGATTTTGTATCATGTGACTGAGGAGCTGAGTGTGAATACATTTCTCTAAATTTCGGAGATTCGGGAGAGAATGGCAATGGGATGGAAATTTGAGATGTCAGAGTTATTGCCACCTTTGTGAAGTGGTAGAATAAATGCTTTTTTCCAGATATCCTGTATGCAGGATTCCTGAATGGATCTGTTTAGGAGGATGCTGATAGGATATGCAATGGAAGAGGCT
>NC_056732.1:1714092795-1714160191 GCF_019279795.1 Protopterus annectens
GATCCGGTAGGGGAAGGAGGGTAGTCTGTCCAGGGTGTAGAAGCCTGTTAAGGGTTGACCAGAATTTTTGAGGGTTGTTGTGGTTAGCTTGTTGGAGATTACTATAATAACTTCTTTTATCAGAAGATGGCTTTTTGTAGAGTTTCTTAGGTGTCTAAAGGTCTGTTGGTCTACACTAGGTTTGCTAGCTCGCCATTTTTTCCATGCTTTGTTTCTAAGAATCATTTTTTGTCTTGTGTCTTTAGATAGCCAGGGGGCAGGTTTAGATTTAATTCGGATGGAGCGTGATGGAGCATGATTATCAAGAATAGTTAGGAAGGTGGTGTTGAAGAAAAGTACAGCATCCTCAAGGGAAAGTGTCTTTAGTGGGTACCAATTGCAGGCCTTTAGTTCTGTACTATATTGAGTAGGGTTGAAACATTTGAGATTGCGTGAGTCCTATAGATAGGTGTATTGTTAGAGGCATTTCTTTGTCTAATAATAAAGGTTAGATTGTGATCACTAAAGTCATCAGGTACTGTTCCAGACTGATATATAAGTTGAGGTTTGTTAATAAGTATCCAGTCTAGAGTACTTCCTTTGTTGTTAGATTTATTGATCCTGGTAGAGGTGTTTATTATTTGACTGAAGCCAAAGAGGTTGATATGGGAAGCTGGGTTATTAGTAGTTAAAGAGGACCAGTCCAGGTTGAGGTCACCAAGAATTATGGTTTCTTGAGGATAGGAGGTGGAGAGCCAGCTTAGGATATTTTCTATAGTGGTGGAATTATTTCAGGAGGTAGATATATACAGATAATATAGATGGATTTTTAGGTTTAGTTGCAGCTTGAGATGAGAAGTTCAGTCTTATTACTGTCTGGGTTATCATAGGTATTAATGTTACATTAAGTTCTGTTTTGAATAGAATTGCAACTCCTCTGCCTTTTTAGTTTTGGCGGTCAAGTCTTAGGATGTTATAGCCTGGAGGTAGGATTACATTGTCTTTAGTAAAGGGTTTCAACCAGGTTTCAGTTAAACAGAGAATATCAAAGGAGTGATGTTGAAGAAGGGAGTGGAGTTGGTTGATTTTGTTATTGACGCTTGATATTAAGGTGACCTATGAGAAAAGTATTTGGATTAGAGGTTGGTAGTGGAAGGGAAGAGTTTAGTATAGAGGTTGCTTCATCAGATGAAGTGGTTAAGGGCCCTGGGTTGTGGATGTCCCCATCTGCTAAGGTAGAATGCTTATGTTTGAGGTAGGCTGTGATGGGGGAGTACAGTGAGTATTTTGGTTTCCTAATCAAGAGATTTAGAATTTTAATGTGGAACAGTCTGTGATATCTGGCAAGGAGGTAGCTAGGGGTAGATGTAATATTTAAATGAGTCAAATTTGTGGTTAGGAATTCAAAGGCAGTATGTTTGGGAGAGAAATTAAAGTGGTAATTCGATTCATAACAGGTTAGGAAGTATGGTAGTGAGAGGGCCAGAGAAATAATAAGTAGTAGTGTTAGTTTATTCAGAGTAGTTCCTGTTACAGGTGTTTTAGATATTGGTTTGTGAGTTTTGGTAGACATGTTGACCTGTGACAGAGGTCGACTAGATATGGGTTTAGTATATAGAGAGAGTAAATAACACAGGTAGATATCAAGGTATCTGTGTAGTTTTAAGTGGGAGAGAGAGAGGTAGAGGGAGGTATCAGCAGGAGGGTGGAGCAAGTGAGATAGATGATTAGGGTAGGTGTGGATAAAGAGGAGGTGTGGTATGTAGGAGTATAGGATAGGTGTAGATGTAGAGGGTGTGGTCTGTTAGGTATAAGGCTACAGGTCGTGGGGTGGGTGGGATAAGGGGTAGGGAGGGCAAGCGGCAGAAACAGCCAGAGAGAGGCAGAAGTGTATCAGCAAGCAGAGTAGCTGAAACACTACTGTTTCATATGCTTGTAGTTTTGCCAAAGAATAAGGAGAGTTATTTCTTTTCTCATAAAAAGGATGAAAAGAGTAGGCAGTAGTTTCCAAGAATATAGCAAGCACAGGTATACAAGGATAGCAGTAGTTAGCAGAGGGAGAGTGATAAGTAAGGATAGAAAATAGGCAAGCAGATACAAAATAGAGTAAACTGGTAAGGAGTGAAATAGGAAAGGAAGAGAAAGGAGAGCAGCCAGGTCAGTAAAGTAAAGAGAGTAAGGAAGCAGGAAAGACGAGTGAAGTGGAGTGTTTCAGCCGTAGTAAGGCAGGCTGACAAGGGATGGTAAAATGGCCAGGGGCAGGGGGGAGTAGCAAAGATGAGGAGAGGTGGAGAAGGGTAACTATTATAAAGATGATGGCCTGGGAAGGAAAGAACCTTAGCTGATATCACGTGTGTGCTGCCCACAGGAGGACAAAAACTTAAAATAAAATATTTAGGCAAAAATGACATACAGCCAGTACTGGAAAGTTCTATCACCAGTATACAGTGAATTCAATAGGAGATAAGGGTGCTTCTTGAGTGCCAACACACTTGGCCTGCTTTGTTGTTCCAGGGATACCAGGTGAGGTAGGTCAGCAAGGAGGAGGCAACCCGATGAAGAGCACTAGGCTTTCAATGCTGGAATACAAAACAGAGAGATAAAGGGTTAGGAAGACTAAAGGAAAGAGTAATAGCCAGTGGCGGCTGGTGACTTCAAATCACAGGGGGGCTGCAGGAGACGCTGAATGGGCGGGGTCAAAGGGAAGGGGTGTGGTCAACCATAAAGGGGAGGAGCTATGCACAAAACCACAAAAAACTAACTTTAATTAAATACGCTGCCCTGGGTGGCAAACCATCATTATGAAAGTCCAATCAAGACAAAAATAAGTGTAGAAGAATAAAAATATTTCAATGCATTGGCTGCATGACAGCTTACTTAATATCTAGATGGAAACAAAAGGTTGTGAGGCATGAAAAAATAAATTACTTTTTAAATACATTACTGGAATGCCAGTCAAAATCAAGTATAAGAAAAACCAGAAGCACTCAACTCAAACCACTTCTCCTTGCACTGCAGTTCTAATTATAATATATTCAGCTTTATTAAAGTACCAAGCAACATGCTGAAAGTAGAAATCTATGTGATGCCCCACTTGTAAAAATGTTTCTTATACAAAAAAGAACTGCTGCCTGACAACGTGTTTCATGGGAAACACATGATAAAAGTAACAAATGAAAAGCAAACAAGAAACAAGCTCAAGATACATTGCTTAAAGGATTACTGTACAGGTTATGGACCACACATGATTGGCATTCTGTTTAGTTTACGGGTAAAGCCTGTAGAGATGACTGGAAGTCTCCAACAAGTGTAATGAGCTTTTTAAAATAATGGAATCCTGTCCTTTAATACCCAAGGCTTATACATTATCTAGTCAAGTATTCTCTGCATGGCAACAACAGAAAGGCTTTCAATGTTGGCAATTCTTTAACAGTATGCTTATTAAAGCTTACTTGCATCTTACGATGTCAGACAAGCTTACCTTATGGTCATTAAAGCATTGCTACTTAAACACAGAGCAACAGGCACTTTGAGTAATAAGCATAAATCAACAGTACAAAAATATGACAGAAACCAGACCATTCTGCAAAATCAAGGACAGATGAAAAGCCACTGTAGTACTTATGCAGTGTGTCCTCCCCATCCAAGGTAGATACAACTACTCCTTGCCTTGCTTGGACACATCCAGAGTCACTACATGGCGGAGTGGGGTGCAACAAGCATGTCACAATTTGAAATCTCTCTGGCTGACTGTGATGGCCCTGACACATTTGTCATACCTCTCAACTTCAAGAGCAAGAAATCTGGACAAAGCCATACACAGAAGTGGGACAAGGCACAACAATAAGGACAATTTTTAAATATTGCTCTAATAAACTTAGAAAGATAATAGAATAGGTCTTGCATTAGTATGAATTTTCTGAAGGGTATAAAATCTGAAACTCAAATGTCTGTCATTTTCTAACTTCAGTCTTTAGTGATTTGTCACTAATTTGCCAAAAACACAATTTTATGAAAAATGGACCAAAAATGTGATGCAAAAATATAAAATAGACACACAATACAGCTTCTACCTGTCAAAGAAGGGACACTTTAATATTAGTACTGCTACCTTGAGCAGCTGACAAAATAAAAGAATCTACATGCATTTCAAGTAATCTATAACTTTGATTATTACAGTTATTTCTTAATTGTAAACCCTCCATGTCTTCTTCCAAAATTGCTATTTTGGAGGGATTATTAGGGGAAGAGCAACATTGAGCCAAAATTGGGGACAGTTGAGAGGTTGGCTATGCCTAATTCTATAAAGCAATTTATTTGCATGTACCTCTCAACCTGTTAATGCAGTAAATCTGAACAAGGCCAAATATATTGGGGCACATATAAACAGTACTAAAATTGCTCTTGTATAAATTGAGACAGTTGATAGAACGGCTCTTACTTTAACATGCATTTTATGAAGGTTATGAAGTCTGAAACTTATTATTTAGTGACTTCTGGCAAATCATTTAGGAATTAAAACTACAAATTTTATGAACAACAAACCAAAAATAAGAAGCAAAAATCTATTCATTCTTTGAAAATCTGGACAGTTGGGAGGTATAGTTCAGCTGGGCCTGTCTGAGTTTGCTGCCCTTCCCCCCCCCTGACAAAATAATGGTTGAACTGGAGCCTCTGCAGCCATTCCAATTAACCATTACTTGGCTATTTCACTCCATTTACCATAAACACTAATGTGCATACTGCTTTACTTCAATGATTGGACTTCATTTGAAAGTTTTATTTTGTATTTTACAGCACAAACATTAAGTCATCTGTTAAACAAAGCAATGCAGTCTCACAATGAAAACTTAGCATTAAAACTTCTCTGCCCTTGAAACTCACATTAATTGAAACAGCATTGAAACCCACATTCAAAGAAAATACATTTTGCCAGTGGCAGATAAAGATTAATTTTGGGCTGTTTTCGAATCATAGGCCCTTGCATATGAAACATACATGTGCTCTTTGATACACCTTCCTCATTGTACTAAAATTATATTCCTTGTACAATACAGTACACTTGTTAGAGGGTGTTTTAAATTTGTTTTGAACATTTTTCCAGTAAGCAATGAAACAAAACATATGCACCCATAATGGCAAAACTGCCCAGTTGAGAACATTTATCATAAAAAGTCTACTCAGACTTCCACAGTCCACCATTATTAGTAAATATACACAATTCTACAGTCCACCATTATTAGTAAATATGCACAATTCCACAGTCCACCATTATTAGTAAATATGCACAATTCTACAGTCCACCATTATTAGTAAATATGCACAATTCTACAGTCCACCATTATCAGTAAATATGCACAATTCTACAGTGCACCTTTATCAGTAAATATGCACAATTCTACAGTCCATATTTAGTGAATTCAGTTCTTGCCATAGCTGTCAACCTTAGCACAAAAACCTGGACGAAGCCAATAATGGGGGAATACAGTCCCAAAAATAGGGACAAATTTAAAATATTCATCTTATAAACTTAGAAAATTGCTAGAAAAAAAGGTTGTGCTACTATGTATTCTGAAGAACATGAAGTTTGAAATTCAAATGCCGGTCAATTTTACTGCGGACAGAACAAAAACAATTTTCAGCAGAGGCGCAGGGATTAATACTGCAGACACGTCTTTGTAAAATGGCAGGGCATCAGAGCAAATCCACACAAACACAGAGAGGAGATGCAGACTCCACACAGAAGCCACCCCAACCAAGAATCAAACCAGAAAACCTATAGCTGTGAGGCAACAATACTACCACTGCACCATCAAATCTGCAAAGAATTAAACATTCAGAAACCTGAAGTCTGAAATTCAAATGCCTGTCAATTTTACTGCGGACAGAACAAAAACAATTTTCAGCAGAGGCATGAGGATTAATACTGCAGCCACGTCTTTGTAAAATGGCAGGGCATCAGAGCAAATCCACACAAACACAGAGAGGAGATGCAGACTCCACACAGAAGCCACCCCAACCAAGAATCAAACCAGAAAACCTATAGCTGTGAGGCAACAATACTACCACTGCCCCATCAAATCTGCAAGGAATTAAACATTCAGAAACCTGAAGTCTGAAATTCAAATGCCTGTCAATTTTACTGCGGACAGAACAAAAACAATTTTCAGCAGAGGCGCAGGGATTAATACTGCAGACACGTCTTTGTAAAATGGCAGGGCATCAGAGCAAATCCACACAAACACAGAGAGGAGATGCAGACTCCACACAGAAGCCACCCCAACCAAGAATCAAACCAGAAAACCTATAGCTGTGAGGCAACAATACTACCACTGCACCATCAAATCTGCAAGGAATTAAACATTCAGAAACCTGAAGTCTGAAATTCAAATGCCTGTCAATTTTACTGCGGACAGAACAAAAACAATTTTCAGCAGAGGCGCAGGGATTAATACTGCAGACACGTCTTTGTAAAATGGCAGGGCATCAGAGCAAATCCACACAAACACAGAGAGGAGATGCAGACTCCACACAGAAGCCACCCCACCAAGAATCAAACCAGAAAACCTATAGCTGTGAGGCAACAATACTACCACTGCACCATCAAATCTGCAAGGAATTAAACATTCAGAAACCTGAAGTCTGAAATTCAAATGCCTGTCAATTTTACTGCGGACAGAACAAAAACAATTTTCAGCAGAGGCAGGGATTAATACTGCAGACACGTCTTTGTAAAATGGCAGGGCATCAGAGCAAATCCACACAAACACAGAGAGGAGATGCAGACTCCACACAGAAGCCACCCCAACCAAGAATCAAACCAGAAAACCTATAGCTGTGAGGCAACAATACTACCACTGCACCATCAAATCTGCAAGGAATTAAACATTCAGAAACCTGAAGTCTGAAATTCAAATGCCTGTCAATTTTACTGCGGACAGAAGAAAAACAATTTTCAGCAGAGATGCAGGGATTAATACTGCAGACACGTCTTTGTAAAATGGCAGAGCACCAGAGCAAATCCACACAAATACAGGGAGGAGATGCAGACAAAAGCCACCCCAACCAAGAATCAAACCAGAAAACCTATAGTTGTGAGGTAACAATACTATCACTGCACCATCAATTATACAAGGAATTAAACATTCAGAAACCTGAAGTCTGAAATTCAAATGCCTGTCAATTTTACTGCGGACAGAACAAAAACAATTTTCAGCAGAGGCATGAGGGATTAAAACTGCAGACACATCTTTGTAAAATGGCAGGGCACCAGAGCAAATCCACACAAACACAGGCAGGAGATGCAGACTCCAAACAGAAGCCACCCCAACCAAGAATCAAACCAGAAAACCTATAGCTGTGAGGCAACAATACTACCACCGCACCATCAATTATGCAAGGAATTAAACATTCAGAAACCTGAAGTCTGAAATTCAAATGCCTGTCAATTTTACTGCGGACAGAACAAAACCAATTTTCAGCAGGGATTAAAACTGCAGACACGTCTTTGTAAAATGGCAGGGCACCAGAGCAAATCCACACAAACACATGGAGGAGATGCAGACTCCACACAGAAGCCACCCCAACCAAGAATCAAACCAGAAAACCTATAGCTGTGAGGCAACAATACTACCACTGCACCATCAAATACGCAAGGCATTAAACATTCAGAAACCCTTAAGTCTGAAATTCAAATGCCTATCAATTTTATTTAACATTTTTTAATCAGGACAGTCTGACTTGGAACAAATAAACAATTTTCAGCAGAGGCCCAGGAAGAAATAATGCAGACATGTCTTTGTAACATGGGAGGGCACAAAAGCAAACCCACACAAACACAGGGAGAAGATACAGACCCCACAAAGAAGGAACCCCAGCCAAGAATCAAACCCAAGAACCTGCAGCTGTGAGGCAACAATGCTACTACTACACCCTCAAATATCAAGAATTGCAACGTTTACAAACCACAGATATTATGAGGAACAGATCAGATCGAATATGAGGTAAAAATCTGAAATTTTTTTACAAATGGTGGTGGGTAGGGAACTCAAGTCTTTAACACCTGCATACAGGGTACAGGGTTCAAGCCTGAGGCATTCCCTACCACACCACCATAAGCACCTGGGGCATTTTCACACACACACACACCAGTCCAGTAAAGCACAAGCACCATACACAAACTCCAGTCCAGTAAAGCACAAGCACCATACACAAACTCCAGTCCAGTAAAGCACAAGCACCATACACAAACTCCAGACAAGCGGCCGGGCTGCCTTGAGCATGCGCATGAACCCGTCGTCTGTCGGGACTGTCTATCTTGCTGTGAAGTCTGCGAAATTTAAAAAAATATTTTTTTTCATTTGTTTTTCTTGCTTTTTTATTTTTGAGGGGGCTGCAGTCCGGCAGCCCTATGCCACGAGCCGCCCCTGGTAATAGCATAGGTGGTAAAGCATAGGAGAGGGTAGAGAGTTACCAGACTAAGAAGTATGTTAGCAGAGAGAGGGAAAACAAACATCTGCAAAGGTACTGTGTAACAAGATAATATGCAACAAGAACAACAGTTGACCTCTTAGAGACTGAAGCAGAGGTCCAAATCAAAGGCAATGCACAGCTAACCAGTGTTAATGATACACAGGGTATAAGACCTTGTAGCAGCCCTAGGTACTAGCTAAACACGAGGCCATTAAGAGCCCAAAACAGGTAATACAGTCATCTCTACTTTGTAATATCAAGCTAGTCCAGACACTAGAAACCAAGGCAATTTACTAAAATCAAAGCTGTAAAATGTGTAATATAAGACACCTCATCAACTAAGTACTTTAGTCAATGAACATAGGAAGTAGGAAAGGTGATAACATACACTAAACAGGCTATAGGAGGCTTTAAGAGTCTCTAGTAACTGTATACAGTGCTTATTGCTATAATAATAACCAACAATTGATTGCTAGGAATAAGGCAGTCATAAACAGCCACAAAAACAGCTCGTACTAAATACAAACAGGTTGGAACCTCAGCGACTACAATATGAGGAGTTAGAAAGCACTAGTTGGTAAAAAGCAGAGGTTGTGTCTTCAGAATCATTAGCGACTAATTGCAGAGCTTGGTAAAGTAGCAGACCACCATTGGAACGCGTTTACTACACGCAGGGTCTCAGCTACTGCAATTTAATATATATATATATATCTACATTAAGGAAACCATGGTAAAAAATTTCTCCAAAGCCAACTTCATGCTTCTTAAGACAGAAGTGGTGAACTTCATGACACCCATACAGATGGACAATACAGTTACGACTACTGAATCCTACACAATTGCACTTTATAAGCACTTACATGAGTGCATGGATTGTGCTATCCCAAACAGAACCAAGACGTTATCTCCAAAACAAGGAAGCCAATCTGGTGGTCCCATGCCATAAACAAACTGTACAACAGAAGGAAGAAACTGTTGTAAAAGAGTAAAATCCCATGAGTGGAGGAGCTCCCTGGTCAGTCTCAGTAAGAAGTTGTGATCCCTGACAAAATCCTCCAAAGCTAGTTATGAAAACAAAATCACCACTGATTCTAAAGACAACCAGAAAGCATTCTATAGCTGTGTCAAGAATCACAATGGCAACACTCAGATCTGCTCTGAGATACAGCACAATGGCACTAAATTTACAGACCCAACTGATATTGTCAACATCCTGGCAGATAGGCTCAGTGCTATTCTCACTCCCTAAAGAGTCCATCTCTATACTGGAAAAATGCAAAGTTCCTCTAATCACAGCTGCATAGGTAAAAACCACACTCTCCAAAGCCAAGAACACAGCATCCCTGGGAACAAACATCCCAGCCTGCGTTCTACATGAACTACAGAACAAACCGGCACCCCACCTAAGTACCATGTTCAATCATAGCCTCACCTCAGGCTTTGTGCCTGCTGAATGGTGCAAAGTGACAGTTATCCCACTCCACACGGGGGGAGCCACCACAGACCCCGGGAACTACCGCCCCATTAGCCTGACGAGCCTGGTCTGCAAGGCCATGGAACATATCATCATGGAACTTATAAACAAAGACATTGGTAATCTCCAAACTCTGGACCCCACCCAGTTTAGGTTTGTAAAAGGTAGATCATGTATCCTAAACCTGATAGACTTCTTTGAAGCAGTCAACAAAGCCGTAGACAAGGGTAAGATAGTTCACACAGCCTATCTAGATCTTGCCAAAGCTTTTGACACCATCCCCCACTCTGGAATTATTGATAAACCCACTAAACTAGGTATAAATCCCTATGTCACAAGATGGGTTGCCAACTGGCTCACTGACAGAACCCACACTGTGAAAGTAGCAGACTCCAAATCCGACTTCAGACCAGTGACAAGTGGAGTACCACTGGGTTCATTCCTGGGTCCTCTCCTGTTTGGTATCTACTTCTCTAAAGCACAGGCTAACACAGAAGGTCTTTGGCTAATGAAGTTTGCAGATGACTGACAAACTAGGAGCCATAATCGAAACTCCTAACGATGTGGACATCCTACAAAAGGGCCTCACTGAGACAGATGCCTGGTGTCAAAGCCATGGCCTCAAGCTCAATGCCAAAAAGTGCATTGTCATCCCCTTTGGTTAAAAACTCTGTACCCATGAACTACAACATATGCGGTAGTATACTTAACACTGAAAGTGTGATAAGAAACCTTGGGACACAGGTGGACAGTAGTCTCTCCTTTGATAATCTCATTGCCACAGTAATCAGGAAATCCTTCTACGTGGCACACCTCATCACAAAAGGTTTCTCATCCAGAAAAAAAGAGGTCATTGTTCCCCTCTACTCATTACTCATTAGACCCATTATAGAGTACAACGCCCCTTTTGGTATGTACCTCACAAGACATCTACAACAACTGGAAAGGCCGCAGAAATACCTCACAAAGAGGATTACCAGCCTCAAACAGATGCCCTACACAGACTGTCTCAAAAAACTCCAGCTTTACTCGGTCGCATATCGTCTACTTAGAGGTGATCTCTGCCTAACATACAAAGCTATGTCAAACCCAGAGCTGTTGGACATGCTCCACTTAAAGAAATCCCAATCCCTCCGAACTACGCGCTCTAGAGACCTAAACCTTGTCACCACAATAAACAGAAAATGCCGGAGGGATATATTCCTGTCCCAGATACTTCCCATACTCTGGAATAAACTACCTATCTATATCAAACAAAGCTCATCATTAGCACTCTTCAAGAAAAATCTTGCTGATTGGATGGGAAATAGGAAATTCACCCCGGGGATCACCTCTGTGGCTCTGCTCAACAGTGGCACAGGAAAATTATTTTCTTAGGTGGCAAAAGCCAGGGTACCTTTTTGGCTGGGCTTGTATAGGCCCCAGGGCCGATAGCCTAGTACCAACCTATGAACCTATAAACCTATATATATATATATATATATATATATATATATATATATATATATATATATATATATATATATATATATATATATATATATATATATATATATACATACATATATATATATATTATATATATAAATAATATATACGGGTCTATATTATAACGTCGAAGTTCAAAAACTTTGAATGTTATAATATCAAACCCAGTAGAGCAAGTGCATGAAATAGCAAAGCTCCAGAACACCGAATACTTTCCTAGGGAAAGTATTCAGTGGGCCATTTCTGCAGCTTCGCTATTTCCTCAGCTGTGGAGCGAAGGTTATGGACCGGGTTAAGTTAAGTGTGAAAATGAAGGTGAGTGTGCGACTGGGCATGGGTTAGTTGAGTTAAGGTTAGGGCATGGGTCAGGTAAATGTGCAATTGTGTGGACGTGAGGGTTAGGGTGGGGTAGGTGAGTTAGGGTTAGGGAGCGGGTAAGGTGAGTGTGCGATAGTTAGGGACCTTAGGGTTAGGGTTGGGTTAAGGTAAGTGGGTAGTTAGTGGTGTATGTCTGGTTTAGTGTAGGGTTTCATGAAGTGTATGTGTGTGGATTATTTATTTTGGTGTGCTTGAGTTGTGTGTATGTTTGTCGGAACAGCAAATTTTTTCCCTGGGAAAAAATTCGCTATTCTGACTGTTCGGTTTTCTGGTGTTTTGATTGAATGGGGTCAATATTATAACATTCGATGTTTTTGAACTTCGATGTTATAATATAGACCCATATATACATATACACTTTTATATATATATATATATATATATATATATATATATATATATATATATATATATATATATATATATATATATATATATATATATATATACACATATATAATATAATATAAAATGAAATATATAGGTCTACTTCAGATGAACAAAATGCCAACTTCACCAAGATGAGAAGACCAACAGCACTACAACACAGACATCCCAGAACACTGGCCATTCACTCCAGGCAAGCAACCACTTGGTCATCCGAAACAAACATGTAAATGGAAGAAAACCAAGCACTCCCATGTAGGGGGCTGCACCCCCCCTAACTAAATATACCAGATCCGTGATCACACTACCGTGGGGGTAAGGGGCAAAGTTCAACAGGATGGCTGAGTGGTTACTTACCTGGAGTGAATTGCCGGCAATCAGGGACGTCAGTGCCGCGGCGCCGTCAGTCCCCTCGTATTGGTGAAAATGGCCTCAGGCAAGTGGTACCTCATTCATCCAAAGTATACCCATATAAACATTATTGCCTGGGGGAGTATTATTGCCTGGATAATGTATATGACTATATGTAAAGGGTTTTGCAGTTGTTAAGTTTTAGGAAGGTTACTAGTAGCTCTACTGTGGAGAAGTGGGGAAATGGCTTTTAGTATGGAATTACTGTAAAGGAGGTGCGGAATAATAAGGTGATGCCACCACTTTTTTTATGTAGTCTATCAGTTCTAAGGCAGGAGTAGTTTGGAGGTAGAATTTCAGAATCTTTGATGTATGGTTTTAGCCAGGTTTCACTGACAGCAGTAAAGTCTGGTTTATGTTGATTTAGCCATGCATGCAGTTGGGGAATTTTGTTTCTAATGCTTTGGAGATTAATTGTGGTGAAGTTTAGGGATTTTCTGGAGTTGGGGGGAATTGGGAGAGGGAGGAGAAGGATGAAGGTTTGGATGTATGTCACCACAAAGGACTAGTTTACTGAAAACAGGGAAGTAGATGGGCAGGGGTTTCTTTTTTTAGGTTTTGGAAGCACGTGAAGTTGTGGTTGTAAGGATGGTTGCGGTTTGGGGAGAGGATGATTGGTTTCTTTAGTAATATTAAACCTGTACTATAGAGAGTGGGGCAGATGGCAGAGTAGCTGGGGAGGTTGTGTGACTGGATTGATGTGGATGGGGATGGTGTGGGAGGAGTGTAATGTGTTTGAAAGGATGATAGTTTTAGAAGAAGAGAGAGGTAGATAGCAAGTGTAAAAAGAAACTGTTCAATGTAAGAGACATAGCTGAGTAAAGCTGAGATAAAAGAGGTTATGATTAACAGTTGTGATTTGTGAGTGAGGTAGGGGAGGTAAAGTAAGGTAGAAGGAGAGGAGAGACAATGATGAGACTGGTACTCCTGAGTTATCAGGGAGGGCAGTTGTAAGGGGTGGTGGTGGGGTCAAGGGGAAGGGTGTGTAGTGAGGGAGGAGAGAGGATTGGGTCTGGGCGGGGAGAGTATGCAGATAGTGAAGAAGGGTGTGTGTATGATAGATTGATGTGATTGGTTGGAGGAATGTGGAGGTGGAGGGCTGTGATTGGAGGATGGGTGGATAGGTGGAGACAAGGATTGCTATAAATGTAATTGAAGTGGTGGTGGGGGGAATGTGGGTAGAGAAAATAGTGCAGTAGTAGCCATACTTTTAAAGGTATGCACCAAATTCCTGATGTCAACCTTAATGTGCCAAGCTTGGCATCTTATACAGGGTTATTAGTTGTTTCACTCATTCCTAAATGCACTGCATACAAATTTTCTCCATTTAATTAAAATGCCTATATTATAGGGTTTATCCTATCCTGATGTGGTTTTCTTTCAAAGTAAGGAAACAGAAATTTGAATTAGTTTCAATCAAAGCAAAAGCAAAGTAAACAAATCTCAAAGGAATTCAGTTTTTTTAAATAATTACTGTTTCTAACAGCCACTGGAAATGTTGTCAGCTTCAGTTATGAAGGCTTTTCAGGCTTTAGATACTGACACTTTTCAATGTCCTTAGTCACCAAGGCTTATAGAGAGAAGATAAGAAACATTTCTTCTTCCCAGAGTCTGACTTCCATAACTGAATGATAAATAAATAAATAAATAAGTAAATAAACTCTGAGCACCTGATGAGGAAAGATGTGACTGAACATTCACTGCCAGGTTGTGCTTTCTTGGGAACAGGGAAACTGCAGAGGCCATTACATTCACGACATTTAGTGGTGCCTTGGTGTATTGCCAGCCTGTGATGGCTAGTTTGATTCAAGAAGAAGTCTGCATCAGAACATGCATGCCTCTTTCTCCTTTTGACCAGTTAGTAATTTCAAGTCAGTAAGACACCTGTGGGAGGTATGGGTAGGCTGCACCTCAGGACCTGAAGCTTGCCCACTCACTATCACTCAACTTTTGCTAGAAGAGGAATGAATAGACTGAGGAGATATATCAGACAGGAATGAATGGTATATAGGCTTCTCATCTAGCCCAGACAATCCCTGCCTCTTACCCCTGATGGAACAAATGGGCCTACAGGTGCAGGTAGAAAAGAAATTGGGTAGGTTTTGCGGAGGTCAGGGGGATCCACAGAGCTTTCTTGTTCAGAGTTTCTTTTTGGTTACACAAAGCTCTTTCTTCTTTTTCATATCTATTAAAATGTTTTTCAAGTGTTTTTTGGCTTTTCACAAATTCTTCAGTCAAAGTCTCTCCATTCTGCTTCACTGACACACACACACACACACACACACACACACACACACACACACACACACACACACACACACACACAAACACACAAATTCATATAGCCCTGGCCAGGCACAATGTCAGGTATTCATTCATATATATTTTTCTGGAAATCATTTTTTTCAAGTGTTTATTTTTTGTGTTGAAGCTTCACACAAGGCAGCAAGATTAGCAGAGAGATAGGGAATAAAAGGTAATGGCAATAGTTTTTATCAATCAGTTCCATGTGAAGAAACTCAAAGCTGAACACCAAGCAGCTGGCATTTGAATTTGAAAAGAAAAAGGAGAACCTGGTATGGGCAACTCTGGCTGGTTAAAATGGACTGTCTCTTAGCATTAGTCATAAGGAAAACATATGTGTAAGAATGAGTCCGTTTTCCATGCTGACATTACTCTCAACTTCTTATAGTCCAGAATCAGAGACAGAGCCAAAATTACTGATGGGCAGAGTACATTAGATTCATGTGATATAATACTATATTCAGTACCTTTGAATATACGCGGTGGTACAGCGGTAGCGTTGTTACCTCACAGCAAGAGGTTCTCCCGTTCGATTCTCGGCTTAGCTTGGGAGTGCCTTCTGTGCAGATTCTGCATGCCCTCCCTGTGGTTGGGTAGCTTTCTAAAGACATGTGTGTATAAATGGGGGTGCCTTCGTTGAAGGTTGGGCGTCGAGCTGGCACCTCAGCATTTCATAAAAATCTACTGCCAATCATTAGCGGACCGGAGTTCCACTGTGGCGACCCCTTACCGGGAAAAAGACAAACAACAACATTAAATACCTTTAATATTAATTACTATATGAATAGTTATTAGCCTGGGTTGATTTTTTGCTTTCTGTTTTTAGATGTTTATTTTGTCTAGTTAATCTGTAACAAAAAGGGAGACATACCGTGAAAATTGTGATATGCATTTTGGCTAATTAAACCATGTTTTAATAATGGCACATACATCAACATCCTACAAGCAAAGAAACCTTTTAAATAACACATGTTATTGTTACTTCTAGCGTTTAGTACAGCCACTTTCACATATATTTTTGTAAGCTTTTCTTTTGTCTTGGAATTTTAAGAGGTCTAAAAGGACACTATGGGGATAGAATATTTCCCATTCATTTCTTTTCCTACTGTGTAGAAACAGGTGAAGCCCATCAAAGAAAGAGCACTCCATCTGGTTACACATTTCAGCCCAGGCTATAGACACTGACAGCACAAACCAGAGTGATATCCTGCCCATATGGCAACTGCATGGCTCGAACCATATTCCAAGAAACAAAACTCAGCCAGCAGATAATGGCAAGCTGTATTCATTTATTAGCTTGTATTAAAGCACAACAAACAGACCGGTTTCAGCTCTATTACATATCGGCCTTCTTCAGTGTTGAAATAATGTAGAAAATGTAGTGCCTCACATAGCAAAACACATGAATTGATGCTAAGCCATGATTGGTTCCTTACAAATGTTCATTCAATCCAGGTGCAAATAATGCACCTAATTTAATTATCCATTTCTTTTCCTTTGAATCCAAAAGGCTATGCCATCCGGCTTTATTAGCCCTGTTGCCCATGATTTTGTCAATTACTGTAAATCTAAATGTAGCATTGGGATGTTTAGTAGTATGCTTATATAATGCATTACTGGGTTTTTTATTTCTTATCCCACTAAAATATTCTGAAATATGGATCCTGAGGGGTCTGGATGTCTGTCCAACATATAAGGCATGACAACTACAGGTTGCTAAATAAATAAGCTAATCTGTCCCACAATTCGCAAAGAATGGTATTTGAAAAACATTACCCATGTTGCTACTGGAAAAATCCTTAGTTTTATTCATAGCCTTACAGTGGGTACAGTGACCACAAGATGCACAACCTGTTAATAAGTCCCCAACTATAGTCTGTTGTTTAGAAGCCCCCGAAAAATAGTTGGCATGTTTATAATGGTTCAGCTGGAACCTCATGTTTATCTCCCTACTGAATGAGAACAAATATCTGTCCCCCAAAATGGTAGAAAAATAGTCATCCACTCTTAATATGTTCCAATGTCTCTGGACGATATTAAGTAGAGTCTCCATGTTCCTGCCATAAGTTGTCACAAGGCAGATGACAGATTGTTGGTCACTCCCTTGATCTTTATATTGTAAAGTATCCTGCCTGTCTAATGAAGAAACCATATTACTAGCTCTCAAGACGTACCCCATTGGGTAACCTCTGTCCCTAAATCTGTCGATTAGATCATCCCTATATTGAACATAACTATCAGGCTTGGAACAAATACGTTTCATTCTAAGAAATTGGGACTTAGGTATATTTTTGTAGATGTGAGGTGGAAGAAAGCTGGCGGTATGGAGAAGGGAATTGTATTGAGGGTATTTCCTATATACCTGTGTTTCTAAGGTATGATCAGCATTCCTAGTAATCAGTACATCCAAAAAAATGATCTTGTAGGAATGATAAGTAACATTAAATTGAATACCCCACTTATTTTCATTAAGGTAACTTACAAATTCCTTCAGATAACTTACATCCGATCTACATACCATCCAGCAATCATCCAAGAACCTCCTCCAGATGTCAATTTCATTTAGGTAAATGTTATGGGAACTATCATAAATGATAAGCTCCTCGACATATGCCATGAATATATCTGCATAAATGGGGGCGAATGAAGCCTCCATGGCAGTCCCCTTAGTTTGCCAGAAGCATTGATCACGATAGAAAAAGACATTCTTAGTTAGTATGTGTTCAGCAAGCCTGATGATTAGAGTGTTTATTCCTGGGGGATAAAGACCTAACCTGTTTAACCAATACTCCAGGGCATCCAAGCCTGCCCAGTGCGCTATATTCGTGTATTGGGCCAACACATCTAGGGTACAGAGTAGCCAGCCAGGTTCCAGTTGTGTATCAGCTATAATTTGAAGAAACTCAGTGGTGTCACAAAGTCTGGAGCATACCCATTTAAGTAAAGGTTGTAGCCTCATAGTTAAATTTTGTGATAGGGGTTCAGTAATAGAACCCCTACCCGAGACAGTAGGTCTACCCGGTGGGTGATGTAGGTCTTTATGTATCTTAGGGAGGAAATTAATGTATTGATTTGTTGGATTCGAGACCATTAGTTGTTGCAAATCATGATCCGAAATGATACCTTCCTCCCAAGCTAGGGCCAAAAACTGGTCTATTTCCTTCTTGAATTTTTGAGTCGGGTCAAGGGGCATATTCATGTAGTAACATCCATCACCCAATGTGTACAGTTCTCCAGCAATAACAAACAAGTAGGGTTTAATGAGCCAACTAGAAAAATGGGCAAACGGAGGAGACCAAGGTCAATTTTGAAGAGAACATCAAATTCTAGTTCTAATTATGAGACCTCAGGGGATGCATCATCATCTGTAACTGACTTTGATATACAGCATACCGGTGACTCAACTGCATCTAAAAAATCGACCCCTTTAGATGATGGCAGGTTAGGGGGCAGGAAACACAACAGAAATAGGAAACATGGATGTCCTACTGGAATTAATGACTAGGAAATAACTCAAAATAATGTCCTTAATATTTCAAATGTATCATTGTCTGATATACAAATAAAGATGCTTAACAAGGGATTGAATTTTATTCCTGTTTTTTTTTGTTTTTTTTTTTTTTAAAACAAGTTTATTGTTTTTAACATACAAAATAAATATCATAACAATCTTATACAAGCAATTAAAATGTAAATAATTATAATATTTAATAAAACAACCAAAATATTTACAGAGACATCCACTACAAATCAAATCAATTGATTAAACTGTAATGTCTTACTAATGAAACTAAGATGTTTTTAACAGGTTTTGTAAAGTATCCTATATAGTATAGTAAGACGTTTTTCTAGTAGTTCTTGACTTTATTGTCATTAATTCCATATGACACACTTCTGTCATAACATTTTTAAATTCATTAAATGAAGGAGGAGTATCTGAAATCCAGTTTCTGGTTATTATTTTTCTAGCCACTGCTAGAATAGACCATAACAAGGGAAGTTTAACTTTTTTAACACATTTAGGAACAGGATTGTTAAATAATATAAGTGATTTAGAGACAATGAAATTATCTGTGAAAAGAGCCTGCAAAAAATCATTGATTAACATCCAATAGTCCTTCAATTTTATACAGTCATAAAACATATGTGCCCAATCAGCATTTATTTCTACATTACATCTCTTACATAAGTTGTCTTTATTATTTATTTTATTCATCATTAAAGGTGTATAGAAAGATCTATGTAAAAATTTCCAAGTAAAAAGTCTCTAATTAATGGAAGAAGTAGTTTTATAAGCAGATTCCAATATATATTGTTTATCTTGTTGTTTTGGTGATTCACCATTAATGGAAATAAAATAATTCCAATAAGTATCTGAACTGTAATGAGTTTCTTCTCTAATAATTTTATGTATGTGTGAGAGCTTACCTTTATCAGAAACCCTATGTTGTAAATTTAATATCAAGTAATCAATCAGAATTGGGACAGATTCTTTAACTGTTAAAGACATTAAATCAAGTTTATTAATAAGATGTTGTCTAAAAGTCTGAATTTCTAACCAACATGTTTCTCTCAAATCAAATTCTTGCTTTAAGAAGCCTAAATTTTTTACTTTGTTGTCAGACAGCAATTGATACCAATACTTTAAATCATTCTCTGTGACTAAAAGAATTCTTTCAGAGGTGGTTGATAAAAGAATACCTTGTGTATACATTATAGGGAATAGGATAAAATTCCATTCCTTATACCTAGGATGCATAAATATAAAATTACGATATCTAATAATAATATTTAATGGGTAACTAGCTAGATATTTTGGTGTAATAGATGAAGTACAAAATTCCTTCAATAACCATAACATGGGGTTATTTACAATAGTATTTTTATGTATTAAGGAGATTTTCATGAAGTGAATGCTAATTAGTTCCCAATAATCTTTCCATTTTGCAACATATTACTGATCTATTAACAAAGTAATAACTTTTATAATAGAAGAGATAGTATATAAATTAAAGTCTGGGAATGAAATGCCCCCTTGGGACCAGCTATTAGTATGTTTCTTTAATGCAATCCTAGGTCTATTAGGTGCCCATAAGAAATTTAACATTAGTGAATTCAATTTCTTAATAATTATTTTTGTAGGTGGGAGTATTATTGATTGTATTAAATATAATATCTTAGGGAATATTATAATTTTAATAATTGTGAGTCTCTCTTCCATGGTAAAAAACATATTGTTCCAGCTATTGAAAAGATTTTGTATATTATGAAGACAGTTACTATAATTATTATGTATAATAGATTTAATATCTTTAGTTAATATTATACCTAAGTTATCTGACCTGAGTTGGGTATATATTTGTGAAAATCATTAGTGAGGACATTTTTTCATGTGTATATAGGTAATATTTTAGTTTTTCCTTCATTAAATATCAAACCAGAGATATTTTTAAAATCTGTCATTTTATCAAATAATGACTGCATAGAAGAGTTAGTTCCTGCTGATGTAATTAGAACATCATCTGCAAAAAGTTGAATTTTAGATATTGTATTTTCATGTATATCAAATCCTACTATATCAGTGCTGTTTCTAATCAAATTAGCCCAAGGCTCCATTATTAAAGTAAATAATAGTGGAGAGTGGACACCCTTGTTTTGTACCTTTTAATATGGGTATTTTTTGTGAGACATATGTTCCTATCTTAATGTAAGCCAATGCTCCTTTATATAGATGTTCAATTAGATTCACAAATGCATCAGAGAAATTTGTACACTTCAATAAGATAAACAAGTAGTCCCAACTTACTGAGTCAAATACTGAACTTATATCAAGACTAATAAGTGTTAAGTCTTTCTTTTTCCTGTTTGCATAATCAATTAACATTAAAGTTCTTCTTATATTATCAAAAGTATTTCTATTTATAATAAAGCCTGTCTGATCTATATCTACTATACCTGGAATGATTGTCTTTAATCTGTCAGCAAAAATACTCATAAACATTTTATAGTCAACATTAAGTAATGAAATAGGTCTATATGAAGTGCATCTGGTTGGGTCTTTATTAGGTTTTAAAATTGGTGAAATAAATGTGTATTGCCAGGATGGGGGAGTTATTAACTCATTTTGAGCTGAAATAAAAACCCTATGTATTAATGAGTAAGTACTTTTAGGAATAATTTTATAAATCTCTGGTATAATACCATCATTACCTGGTGCTTTGTTTGATTTAAGTTTGTTTATTTGTGTAATAACCTCTGTATATGAAACATCTTTATCTATTAATTTAGTCTGTTGTTTATTAAGTTTTTTGTTCATGTTTGTAGTTATAAATTTCTTTATTTTATCTTTAGAATCCATGTTAATGTTATTGTGATTAATTTTATGAAAGCGATTTCTAAATTCATCTAATATTTCTGGTAAACTAGAAACATTCTTCTTTTTCCCTGGAGAGAAAAATTCTTTGATATGATTTTGTTTATTCAGCCTTTTTGTTTTATTTTTAAGTCTATGTAAGTATTTGGGACTTATTGAGTAAGACAAAAACTTATATTTCTCTAATGTTATTTTGACTTTATGAGTTAAAATTTCTTTGTATTTCTCGTTTAATTTATTTATTTCCTCAATGACTTTTTTGTCCATAATATTATCTTTATTATTATGTTTATATGAGTCTAATTTGCTTTGAATATCTAGTAATTCTTTGTCCCAGGATTTCCTTTTATTATTATACCATCTGATACTTTGTCCATACAAATATGATTTTAAAGCATCCCAAATGTAAACAATGGAGACATCAGGTGTAGTGTTTAAGTCTAAGAAATGTTGCACCTCTGTAAGTATATAATCTTTATAGTCCTTTAGTTGAGTTAAGTATGCTGGTATTCTTTTGATCTGGACATTATAAGTACTCTTTACCATGAATTCAAAGACAATTGAATTATGATCTGATATAGGACATGACATGATTTTGGAATTAATTAAGTCTGTTACCATTTGGTTAGAAATAAAGACTCTATCTATTCTTGAATAAGTTTTATATCTGTTAGAAAAAAGTGTATGGTAATGATTTAGAATCTATCTGATTATTAATATCATTCAAATGATATAAATTAATAAAATCCTTTAAATGTTTTGCATTAGATGTAATTTTCCTCTTTCCTGTAGTAGTAGTATCTTTTCATGTAGGATACAATTAAAGTCACCTGCTAAAATAATATCTCCTATAGAAAATGATATAATCTTATTGAGATGGTGTTTCACTGTATTAGTGCCAATTCCTGGTATCCAATATACATTGATTAACGTATATACTTTCCCATTAATCTGTATTGTAACCATACAAAACATTCCTTTATCATCTTTATAAGACTTAATAGTTTTAGGTATGGGCATATTTTGTTCCATAAGATAGCCACTCCTCTTTTTTCTGTGTGTGTTCTGAGCTAACCAAGACTGTATATTTATTAGTGGCTAATTTATCTATATCCTTTTTCAGGAGATGTGTTTCTTGAAGGAATATTAAGTTGGCTCTATGCAAATTAATATATCTCATTAAACTTGCCCTTTTACATGGGTTATTCAATCCATTAATGTTTACAGAAATTCCTTTTAGAGATACCATTTAACTTCTATGAACATATAAAACATATAATCAGAATAATAATTAACAAAATAAGTATTATTATGTCTCCTCCTTTAGGTGTTCCATTAATTATAGCTGTATTTAATGAAAATCTTATGGAATTTTGTGTAAGTTTTACTTTTATTTGTAGTGACAATGAGTTTATAAAATATGATGTGGATGTCAAAACTATATACATACAACAATAATCAGGTGAAAATAATGTTTGGATTAAACATTGCACCCAGCCTGGAGTTGAAAACTCCAACATACCAATCAAGTTATCCCCCTATCCTAAGCAGCAGTACTTCAGCTGCCACCAAATTAATTCAATGCTAACTATTATTAACTAAAGTTAACCTCATTTAACTTGATTATCTATTATAACAAAGCTAAACAATTTTATAACAGCTTCATATAAACATATAAAACATTTAGAAACAACTAATATTACTATGTACATCTATTCTGTATAATACACTCATAATCAAAATAGCATTCTAACAATCTTGATAAAGAGAGCAAAGAAGAGAGAGAGAGAATATCTATATGGTAGTTTAATAAAAGTTTGTAAGAATAAGTTCTTATTATATGTTTATGTTCATTTGAATTCAATAACATATATTATCTTAGGCTATTATGGTTCAGACATTACTTATATCAGGGTATTCCCACTTTCTGCCATAGTAATACAGTTAAAAGCTCTTAAAACTTTAAGTTACTTGCACCAAAAGCTTCCTTCTCATATTTATTATTGCCAATTAAATAAATATTTATTCTCATGCATAAGTTAAAAGAATATACTACACAGCAATGTTGATTCCTAGTTATACATAAATCATTGTGATGAAAGCCATCTCTTTTTTATATATCTAAACTGCAGCTTTAAAATATGTCACATGACAATTTCTTCTAAACTATAATCATAATGATACATGTACTTGTCTGTTAGTCAAGGCAAATGATTTATAACAATACATATGTTTAAATCATAAGCATTTATATACCTTAAAGTGCTGCAGTCATATAAGCTTTCAAAAACAAGTGTACATGTGTTTTACCTTCTATGCCTTCTAAAATATCTCATTAGTTTACTATGTCATATTAAGTCATTTAAAATCATTTTAACTTTTATATTTTATAAATTACATCTTAAATAAGTAAGTTATAAAGAAAAACTCACATTTAGGTGTCACAAAGTTTGTTTTTCATCACAAAGTCGCACTTACAGCAGTTCTACTTCCTGAAACAGTTTACTTCTTGGATCTGCGATGTGTCAGTGTGAAATCAGGGGTCAAAGTTCAAAATGGCTGCTTTCAGCTTCTCTGCGTGTATTCTGAGTGTTGAAGCTTTTAAAATGACTCGAGGACACTGTTCACGAGGAAACCCACATCCCAGATTGTCTCCCATAACATTCTGGTGGGAATTTTAGTAAAAGCAAGTGACTGACATTCATTTTATAATACAAATGAATATAAACAGTGCAAAACCTTCTCGAAGCATTTTACAAGTCATTACAGTCTCTATGACAGTGAGACCAAGCCTACAGTTGTTTAACATAAACACAACTTATTTTTATATGCCCCATTTCATTTTCTCATACAGATCTTATTACATACACATATCAGTATTATCAGAAGCATATAATTTTATAGATAAGAGAGAGAGAGAGAAAAAAAAAAAAGGGACCTACAAAGAGTATCTACAAAGATATATTACTTGCTGTTTGTTTTTACAAAGATATATTACTTGCTGTTTGTTTTAATAAAGTAGAACATGAGACATATTACTTTCAACTACTTTAGTTCTAGTTAACTGCAATTATATCATGACATATTATTTGAAATCATGTATTAAGTAATTAAGTCATGGTATAATATTTAGCAACAGTATTTAAACAGCATAAATAATTTTAAAAACTAATAAATTATTTTTCCCTTATTTCATATTTTCCATCAAACCTCTCTCCCTGCCCTCCCCACCCCTCACTGAATGTATAGTTTAAAGAGAATGCCATTGTTTAAAACAAGAAGAGAAAGGAAATGTATCAAATTACTAACCTTAGGTCTCTTTATCACAAAGAGAAACAAGTTGATTCATAACAGGTTATTTGTTCCGCAGAAAGTTTGATTATTTATAAAACAAAATCAGTTCTTTGCACACAAAAAAGTAACTTTGAATAAATCCTTAAGATATTTGTGGCTTTCTTGAAAATGTAGTAACTGTAATTAAAGAGTTCAAAGAAATATAGAACATGTCATTTGTTTTTTAGTCATTTTTGCTTCTCTGAAGTCTTCCAAGAAGTTCCTGTTGCCAGCCTCTTTAGCGAAGGGCTTGCCCATTCCATATCTTCTATTTTATCTAATATTTTATATTTTTTAATATACAGCAAAGCAGAGTCCAAGTCTTCAAAAATTCTAGGGCCATCTGGTAAAAAGATTTTTAGTTTAGAAGGAAATAAAAGATGAGTTTTGAACTGTGCTTTCTTAAGCTCTCTTATTAATGGCAAAAAAACTTTTCTTTTTGTTATTACCAAGGAAGAATAGCCATTGTCAAAATGCACAGTTGCCTCATTAATTTTTATAGGAGCTTTAGCCCATGCAGCCTTTAATACCATCTCCTTGTCATAAGATGATAAAAATCTTACAATAACTGATCTAGGATACTTTTTATTTATATTAGAATTAGATAAAGACCTATGGGCTCTTTCAATACCAAAAGAAAAGGCTTCTGACAGATCTAAAGTTTTGGGAAGTCAAGTATTTAAAAAGGAAGTAATGTTGTTACCTTCTATATTTTCTGGCAGTCCAAAAATCCTTATATTATTGCATCTGGATCTGTTTTCAAGGTAATCTAGTTTGGATTGAAGGTGTGTGCTCTGTTTCAATAAAAATTCAATGTTAATTTCTTCTTCCTGAATTCTGTTGTCCATATCATTAAGAGTCTCTTCTATACCTGTAATCTGGGCTTTCTGATGTTGTAAGTCTTGATGTAACAAATCCATTTGTTTTGTGTTTTTTTCTATAAAGTTATCAATTTTAACATCCAGTCTGTCCATTTTAGTTGTTAGCTGCTGAATAGTTGATAGTAAAGACTGAAGCTCTTTCTTGATGCTGGAATCCTGACTGTTAGCCTTACTGGAACTCATTCTGAACAGAGGTGATGAAAGAGAAATTTCCAAGAGGATTTCTGACAGGAAAATTATTTAAATTTTCTTTCTTTTTTAGATATTATTCAAGATATTAGTATTCCAAACGTTTTTAGAAAGAAAATTATTACATTAGTTGAATTTTAAAGTAATTATTTCCTGTCAGTGTAGTTATGTTGGCGGAGCTGAAGAAATCTGCTGCTATCCTGTGTTCATCATTGGCCACGCCCCCTTTTTTTTTTGTTTCTGAAGATCGGCTAGCTCAAGATGTCACTGCTTTTTGTAGACTATTAAATTTAAGAATGTTTTATAAGGATTCTGACAATAAGACAGGTGAGGACAGGTGTCGGTATCATAGATCTAAGTTCACACCTCCCCCATGCATGCCAATGTTCTTATGTTCCAAACTGCTGTTCTGAAATATTTGCATTATAGCTCTAAGGAATATGTATGTAAAGCTAATAATCTGTCAAAGACTGAACAGGCAGCTTTACATGAACTAGTTGATAATAAGGATTTGGTGATTTTATCTGCAGACAAGGGGGGAGCAGTGGTGGTCATGAACTGGAAACGATATAATGATGAGGCCATGAGACACCGGGTAGACCTATTGTCTCAGATAGGGGTTCTATTACTGAACCCCTATCGCAGTATTTAACTATGAGGCTACAACCTTTACTTAAGTGGGTATGCTTCAGACTTTGTGACACCACTGTGTTTCTTCAAATTATAGCTGATACACAACTGGAACCTGGCTGCCTACTCTGCACCCTAGATGTGTCGGCCCTATACACAAATATACCGCACTGGGTGGGCTTGGATTCCCTGGAGTATTGGTTAAACAGGTCAGGTCTTTACCCCCCAGGAATAAATACCCTAATCATCAGGCTTGCTGACCACATACTAACTAAGAATGTCTTTTTCTATTGTGATCAATGCTTCTGGCAAACTAAGGGGACTGCCATAGGGCTTCAATCGCCTCCATTTATGCAGATTTATCCATGGCATATGTTGAGGAACTTATCATTTATGATAGTTCCCACAACATTTAGCTAAATGAAATTGACATCTGGAGGAGGTTCTTGGATGATTGCTGGATGGTATGGAGATCGGATGAAAGTTATCTGAAATAATTTGTAAGTTACCTTAATGAAAATAAATGGGGTATGCAATTTACTTTTACTTATCATTCCTACAAGATCATTTTTTGGATGTACTGATTACTAGGAATGCTGATCATACCTTAGAAACACAGGTATATAGGAAATACCCTCAATACAATTCCCTTCTTCATGCCTCCAGCTTTCATCCACCTCACATCTGCAAAAATATACCTAAGTCCCAATTTCTTAGAATTAAACGTATTTGTTCCAAGCATGATAGTTATGTTCAATATAGGGATGATCTAATCAACAGATTTAGGGACAGAGATTATCCAATGGGGTACATCTTGAGAGCTAGTAATACAGTCTCTTCATTAGACAGGCAGAATACTTTACAATATAAAGAACAAGGAAGTGACCAACAATCTGTCATCCGTCTTGTGACAACTTATGAAAGGAATACGGAGACTCTACTTAATATCGTCCAGAGACATTGGAACATATTAAGAGCGGATGATTATTTTTCTATCATTTTGGGAGACAGGTATTTGTTCTCATTCCATAGGGGGAGAAACATGGGGTCCCAGCTGAGCCATTATAAACATACCAACTATTTTTGGGGGCTTCTGGACAACAGACTATAGTTGGGGACTTATTAACAGGTTGTGCACCTTGTGGTCACTGTACCCACTGTAAGGCTATGAATAAAACTAAGGATTTTTCAAGTAGCAACACGGGTAATGTTTTTCAAATACCATTCTTTGCAAATTATGGGACAGATTGGCTTATTTATTTAGCAACCTGTAGTTGTCATGCCTTCTATGTTGGACAGACGTCCAGACCCCTCCGGATATGGATTTCAGAACAGTTTAGAGGGATACAAAATAAAAAACCCAGTAATGCATTATATAAGCATACTACTAAACATCCCAATGCTACATTTAGATTTACAGTAATTGACAAAATCATGGGCAACAGGGCTAATAAAGCTGGATGGCATAGCCTTTTGGATTCAAAGGAAAAGAAATGGATAATTAAATTATTTGCACCTGGATTGAATGAACATTTGTAAGGAACCAATCATGGCTTAGCATCAATTCATGTGTTTTGCTATGTGAGGCACTACATTTTCTATATTATTTCAACACTGTAGAAGGCCAATATGTAACAGAGCCGAAACTGGTCTGTTTGTTGTGCTTTAATACAAGCTAATAAATGAATACAGTTTGCCATTATCTGCTGACTGAGTTTTGTTTCTTGATAGACTCTGAATCTCAGGTCTACAGCACCCTGTCCTTAACCAATAAATGAATGCCAACATTTTGTCTCAATAATTATATGGCATCTAAAGTGTTGGTAGGATTGTTAATAATCTCATTATATCCTGTTGCATATCCAAGATGGAAAATTTTCTAAAACTATTTACGCCAACAAATATGAAGAATGTAATAATTAATCTTAATTTTGTTAACTTAACTGATATGTCCATATGTTTAGCTTCAGAGTGACATTGTCATTGGCACCTAATCAACATTAAAGCAAATGAAGAATATATTCATGAGCATGTATAACAAATGAGCTGGTATAGAAGCAAAATGGCTGATGAGTCTGGTATCAAGTATGTTGACAAGATCTAAGATGGCTTCCCTGTGGTAGAAGGATGACGTAGTCCACAGAAACCAAAACAACTGGTAGCCCAAACAAGAGGCATAGAGATATTAAAGTATACTGTTGAGAATAAGGAATAAATTAAATTATGTATTGTTACTAATGTGCAAAGAAAACACAGGATTTTCTTACGGAGGATGTATAGCAAGATTTCAAGAGAAATTAGAGGAAAAAAACTAACTATACAAGAAAAGAGCTGTTAAAATCTATAGATAATTCAAGACCCTGAAGGCAGTAGGTCAGGGGAAAAACATTATCTAGATCAAGAAACATTTGGCCTCCAGGTAAAGAAAGCAACAGAAGAAATGAGGAAAGATGAACAAAAAACAGAGGTTATTGAAAGGTATAAAAATAGAAATATGGATATGGGAAAGAAAAAAGAGAC
This sequence comes from Protopterus annectens, assembly GCF_019279795.1. Lineage (NCBI taxonomy): Eukaryota > Metazoa > Chordata > Ceratodontiformes > Protopteridae > Protopterus > Protopterus annectens. The sequence continues at coordinate 1,714,121,615 of NC_056732.1, forward strand.
TTGATATGGTGCATTATTTATATAGAAAATAAAAACAAACTAATCAATACAAAAAAAAAATAATGCAGCTTCAAAGATATTTGAAGAGAAATACAGGCAAACACATCTGAATATGGTACATTTTACAACAAAAACATAAGACCAGAAAAGGGGAACACAAGAAAAAATTTAATAAATCAGAAAATAAACAAATTGAAATTGAAGTCATAGACCATCTGGTACATTCTGGGGAAGAATTTTGATGTAGCTGTTGTGTTCTAGATAGAAAAATTAAAAGAAACAATAAAAAGCCCTAACACAGTGGATATGAAATGTGGTGAAGTTAACAGCCAGAGAAATTAAAACATGACAAGCTTCTAAATGGAAACCTCCACTTCCAGTTGCAGTACCTAATTTCTGGCTAATGGTATTGACATATTCACAAAAAGATTTAGTCCTAAGTAAAGATTGCTTACATGAACATGACAAACAGGCACCAGCCTGGTTGACAACAGGAAAATGATACTCCTGCTTAAGACTAAACCTGCAAGCTATCCTAAGAACTACAGACCAATAACTTTCTTTCTGACAACATATAAAGTATATACCAGAACTGATGTAGACAGAGTTTATAGCCATCTAGAAAAATTCACTCGTGGCAATAGAAGAAAAAGGTAATAAAAGAAAGTCATATGGAGCAAAGGTTCATCTATTATTAAATAAAGCCATAATGGTGAGCTGCAAACAAGGGTAAAAATCTAAGTATGGCACAGACAGATTATCAAAAAGCATTCAATAGGATCCCACACTCATGGATAATGGGATGCTTAACAGATGTATAAAATACACAATACACAGATCAATTACATTACAGTGACTACGAAACAGCTAGTTTAGTAGAAGCACTATAGAAAGGACTGGAAATAGAAATCAAACCAGAAGTAGGCAACAATCAGACAACAAACAAATGCATCAAAAATCAAAATAAAGAATATAAAGAACATAAAGAAAAGGACAAGAAGAAAAGGAAAGAAAGTTGGAAAGCCCACAAATGCAGTGACAGGTTTAGAAAATTCCAAGAACAGCGACATGTTTCATGCAGCAATGGTTAAGGAGAAGTGAATTTAAACCAAAAAAATGAAAGGTAGATAATGACAGCCCTAGATATTGGGCTATGTTCACATTGGTTTGCAAAGTCTATTGAAAATGTGGAACAAAGAAACAAATGCAGGTTCGGAAAAACAGTTGGATACAGTTGCACATCTCATTGCTGGATATGACACACTAATGGTTGACGGTCTGTGTATTGAAAGGCATAATACTGTGGCTAAACTATTGCACTGCGGATTGTACAAACCCTACAATATAGAAGATGCTGTGAAGCATTGGAAACCTGAACCACAAAGCATTAAACAGTGATGAAGTTTGGATTGCATGGAATATCCCCATACCAACAGTTTAAAAAACAGATGTAAGTAAATTGGAAGGGTTGGGAGGGTGGCCTAATGGTTAAGGTGTTTGCCTTACAAACACAAGGTGCAGGATTTGAGTCTCACAAGGGATAATTGGCTAGGCTTAAAATGACCCACAAGGGCAGTTAGCCTAGTACTAATCTATGAACCTAATCTATGAACCTATATAGTAGTCCATGAAAAAAAGATAAAAATAGTGTTGATCATTAAAATTGTTGCATGCATTGATTAATCTGTCTTATGTACTGAGAAACGCAAAGTCATAAAATATTTGCAAGGAGAAATGAGAGCAATGTGGAACAAAAATACCAAGACCGTTCCAATAGTAGTAGGACCAACAGGACTAATAAAAAGAATCTAAAGTCGTATTTTGACATGCTATCAATACATGTAGGTCCATATAAATTACAGAATGTGTCACTTCTGTGCACATTGTGTGTGCTTACAAGAACACCCTTGGCTATCATCAAAGACTGAAACAAGACTAATTTCATGAACTCTTATCATATCCTCACTTAGGAATAGGGTACATTCTTATCACAGTATTAGAAACCTAAAACATTTGGAGAAATTAAAACAGAGAGAAACATTGTATTTCCTAAGTCAAAATGCAAAATATCACAGCCAACACATCTAAACCTGAACTAATGGCTATTTGAGAGATTGCAAGTCCCAACACTGTTCAACAGTATTATTTTATCAATTTTGCAGGAGCGTGCATCATTCAGTTGCAACTTACAGATCCATCAACAATGCAATATTTTGCTTAAAGAGGGATTATGTAAATATATCAGACGGCTTTTTGTCCTGCATATTTATGCTAGCTTTCAGGCATCAAAATACATCTACAACAAATTGTTTCATTGCTAAAGTTCTGATGATACTGATTTCTTGTTTCGTTTTGTTTTGTTTTTTAACAAGAAACATCTTTACTGAACTATCAATTATAACATAGGTAATCATATATTTATATAAATGAGAACAAACTATATTAACTTATTTTCAGTTGCAAACATTATACACCACATATAATCTTCTATACAAATATTACATAGCTCATTCAATCCCTTAAACCTCATTCCTCCTCCCAAACATTATTTTGCATGTATTGTTTTCATAATTCCCATTTTTTCTGTGTAATTTGCTCCTACCCTTTTCTATATATATTTACTACTTCCAGTATGGTTGGTTTAGGATTTTCATTGCCATTTTCTAGTAATTGTTTTTTTGGCAGCCAGCAGATCTAAACTCAATGAGGCCTTACTATGTCTAGGCAATTATGATTTTGTATCATAGCTCAGAAAAAATATATATTCCTTAACTACACCAATTTGCACATTCAGTATTTCTAAGTCTGCAGGGAATTTTTAAAGTCTGCCAACTCATTGCACTCCCAAAAAAAATGTTCCCAATAATCTCTTTCTTCCACATCATACCTCCAATGTTTGCAATCTACCTAAGGAAAAGTTCTTTGCAGTCCGATTGAGGTATAAAAATGCCTATGTAAATGCTTCCAAATAAAATTGCTAAATCTTCCAGAGTTATTTTGCATACTTGGGAGGCATACATATATCCTCCCACTGTTTCTTTGTGAATAGCTAATCTAAGCTCACTTCTCAATCCTTCCTAACCTCCACTGATTGATCGATATGGTTATTATGCTATATTTTAAATGCCCTACTAATTATCCCTTTTTAACAGCAGCTTCTGTTCTAGATTCTATTAAAAACTCTACCAGTGCTGGTCTATCACTTAGGATCCCCCTCTTCCTTTATCTTTGTCTATACTGTGATATCAATCCTTGATAAGGAAGACAATCTTTAGCCTCCAGCACATATGTATTCTTGGCATTTTCCCATTTTAGTATCTTTACCTCTCTAATTATTTGCTCCCTGTAATTTGGTTCCTTCACCAATTTTATCAAGTAAATCCCAGCCCCCTTTTGCCTATTCTCTGTACCCCTAATTGTGGCTATTGCAGAATCTCCATTCTCCATTCCCATGTTGGCTTACTTCTTAGAATATTTTCTGCTACTTTATGAATATAATATTCTGTATGGCTATTCTCCTTAAAGATCTGCATGCAAATTCCCAGTTACTCCTTGTTTCTTGAGCTTCTCTCCTGTTTCATGATCATTCCTTTCCACTTGGAATTACTTAGCTTTGTGCTTGTGTTGTGTATAGCAGCCTTAATTATATAGCTCTGAAATACCCTTTCAAATGAGGTAATCCCCAAACCATGTTGTTCTATAGAAAGGATCCAACCAGAGCATTTCTCCCCAGGCCTCCACTGAAAATTTACCTTTTCCCAGTTGGACTTTCCCAGTAAACGAATGTTAAATAAATAAAAAACCTCTCCTACTTGACTCTTTGTTAGAAAAATGTGTATTTGAATACATGAGAAATGCTAGTTTAAAAGCAAAGTAGTATATAATGCATTTTATTCTATTAATCATATAGTAGTAAAGTTAATTCATGTCTAAATGTGAAGTAGTTTTGAAACTGCAGTGTGGCTTGAAGCAAAAGTTGATCCCTGACCCTGACAGAATGCTAGCTTAGCAAGTTTTAATGTTTATGCTTTTCACAAGTGATTATCTGCTTGGTCAGGAAATTAAATGTGTGAAATAATGAAATCTTCTGCTCTTTCCTGGCAGAATGAGATGGCCTTGTATATGTGTTACTTAGATATCACGCAGCTGTGTGAGAAAGTGTAACAGAACAAAGACATGCATTAAAAGACTGAAGCTGCTATTGTATTCGAACTGATATGAAACCTTGAATAAATAACTTTACAGAAGGACATTATGACTGACCAGCTGGATAGCAAGGCCGTATTGTATCTAAAGGAAAAGTTTTTTTTTAAATGTACAGCATCAGCAAACTTAATGAATGAAGAATTGTAAGCTAAAGTGATGTAGATGCCCTGTGACATATCACATCAGAAAGGTGGGCATAGCTAAATGTTAAACCTATATAAAATTGTGTGCTTCCTGTTTCATGTCAGACAAAATTCTGTACTTGTATGTTTTTTTGCCAACTGGTGTACACTAGTAAACTTTTGAATCTAAACCTCCTGTGTATTAAATTCTTAATTTTATTTAACAGTTTGGTCCTTTCGAGACGGAATTCCCTTGGTAAGCTGCAGATCAGAGCATATCGGTGGTCGAATACTGCGCAGGAGAAGTTACCGAAATGGTTCTTTTTGAGTGAAAAGACCTCCGACTGAATTGTCGTGTGTAAAGAGGCTGGCCACTTTCTGATCTGTGGCCGAAGAGCTGAATTTGAACAATTTTCAATACCGGAGGCTCAGGTAGGAAGAATTTGCCTTTTTTCTGTTTTAGATCAGGGACTAGGTTACAGTATATTGTTGTCAAGATTTGTTTTGCAGATCAGGGACAAAAGGAAGTACTGTATATTTGGTCATAGATCAGGGTAACAGAATAAGGTAGGCAGTTATTCTAGATAAACTGTAAACAGGAACTAAGATCTTGATATCACGTGATAAAAAAGGGTTACGTAACAATTTCTTTGACATGGGTAATCAGTGCACTAAAACCTCGTGAGATCCGCCCCTAACCGAAGACGCAAAATACATGCAATTACAGCCGCAAATGGACAGCTATACAGAGAACCACTTTCCCATGATATAGCAATAACTGACCCTGTTTCAGGTATGACCCAGAGAAGTAAAATAGTTATGTCTGCAAAGTGTCCAGTAAACCTATTGGGCAGGGACCTTATGCAGATATTTGGCATAGCAGTAGTTCCAACTGTACAAGGTATGGAGGCACAGAGACAAATGGATACATTTGTAGTGCGATCGGAGGGTGAAACCTTTTATTGGTACAGCCAGGACCTAGTCACGACTGGTCCAGGGGCAGTGACCGAGGAGCTGATGAATGTAGCCATCAGTAAAGCCCCCTCCCTTGACACTGATCGACAGCATTTGTTACACTGTACTCTATACTGCTGTACTATACCAGGACCTGATAGAGAGTATGAGCAAGAACTGTTTAGAAATCATGCAACTAGATTGGTTTTGCGTACTTTGTATTGGGATGCTGAGGGGAACAGTGTAGTTAGCTGTTCATTACCTCAAGAATTCCTTGCATTGTATAGATCAAATCAGTTGCTACATGTCAGCTTGACAAAGAACAAAAGTGTCAAATGGGCAGATTTAGGAGAAAAAGTAACAAGATGGGAGAAACAGACTGATTTAGAACTATCAGAACAAGGGATACAAAAACAAAAACTGAATTGGTTGACACAGACACATCCAGCTGTACACTTGCAATCTAGCGAGGACAGCTGATTAGCATTGTTATTAGAAGAAGAAGAAAAGACCTTATGTGAAATTCCAACAACTCTCTGGTCAACAGGCAAGTCAGATGTAGGACTTATTCAAACAGCAGGACCAGATACAATAACCCCAAATCAGATTTCAGACCACAGAAAAGACAATACCCTTTGAGAAAAGATGCAGAAATAGGAATTAAGCCTATAATAGCAGCATTAACTTCAGCTTGGCAAGCTAAGAACTTGGTTATATTCAACTGGACGTATAAGAGAATTTAAGTACCTTTTTATGCACTTTTTTTTTAAAAAATACAGTATTTAAATTGATTTAAACTGTGTATGAAGGAGTGTTGAAGGAATTTTTAACTGGTTATTCTGCTCTTCAGTAACTTGAACTAAAAGCTAGTGTTGGCTGAATTTTGTTATTTGCTAGTAATTACAGGTGTGGGGGTAGCCACATTCATTGATTTCCTGTCCTTGCATATTTAAACTGGTGCATGTGAAATAATTCCTGCTTTAAAACTTCAGCTTGGCAAGCTAAGAACTTGGTTATATTCAACTGGACGTATAAGAGAATTTAAGTACCTTTTATGCACTTTTTTTTAAAAAATACAGTATTTAAATTGATTTAAACTGTGTATGAAGGAGTGTTGAAGGAATTTTTAACTGGTTATTCTGCTCTTCAGTAACTTGAACTAAAAGCTAGTGTTGGCTGAATTTTGTTATTTGCTAGTAATTACAGGTGTGGGGTAGCCACATTCATTGATTTCCTGTCCTTGCATATTTAAACTGGTGCATGTGAAATAATTCCTGCTTTAAAACTTCAGCTTGGCAAGCTAAGAACTTGGTTATATTCAACTGGACGTATAAGAGAATTTAAGTACCGTTTTATGTACTTTTTTTTTTTAAAAATATAGTATTTAAATTGATTTAAACTGTGTATGAAGGAGTGTTGAAGGAATATTTAATTGGTTATTATGCTTTTCAGTAACTTGAACTAGAAGCTAGTGTTGGCTGAATTTTGTTACTTGCTAGTAATTACAGGTGTGGGGTAGCCACATTCATTGATTTCCTGTCCTTGCATATTTAAACTGGTGCATGTGAAATAATTCCTGCTTTAAAACTTCAGCTTGGCAAGCTAAGAACTTGGTTATATTCAACTGGACGTATAAGAGAATTTAAGTACCTTTTTATGCACTTTTTTAAAAAATACAGTATTTAAATTGATTTAAACTGTGTATGAAGGAGTGTTGAAGGAATTTTTAACTGGTTATTCTGCTCTTCAGTAACTTGAACTAAAAGCTAGTGTTGGCTGAATTTTGTTATTTGCTAGTAATTACAGGTGTGGGGTAGCCACATTCATTGATTTCCTGTCCTTGCATATTTAAACTGGTGCATGTGAAATAATTCCTGCTTTAAAACTTCAGCTTGGCAAGCTAAGAACTTGGTTATATTCAACTGGACGATAAGAGAATTTAAGTACCTTTTATGCACTTTTTAAAAAAATACAGTATTTAAATTGATTTAAACTGTGTATGAAGGAGTGTTGAAGGAATTTTTAACTGGTTATTCTGCTCTTCAGTAACTTGAACTAAAAGCTAGTGTTGGCTGAATTTTGTTATTTGCTAGTAATTACAGGTGTGGGGTAGCCACATTCATTGATTTCCTGTCCTTGCATATTTAAACTGGTGCATGTGAAATAATTCCTGCTTTAAAACTTCAGCTTGGCAAGCTAAGAACTTGGTTATATTCAACTGGACGTATAAGAGAATTTAAGTACCTTTTATGCACTTTTTTTAAAAATACAGTATTTAAATTGATTTAAACTGTGTATGAAGGAGTGTTGAAGGAATTTTTAACTGGTTATTCTGCTCTTCAGTAACTTGAACTAAAAGCTAGTGTTGGCTGAATTTTGTTATTTGCTAGTAATTACAGGTGTGGGGGTAGCCACATTCATTGATTTCCTGTCCTTGCATATTTAAACTGGTGCATGTGAAATAATTCCTGCTTTAAAACTTCAGCTTGGCAAGCTAAGAACTTGGTTATATTCAACTGGACGTATAAGAGAATTTAAGTACCTTTTATATGCACTTGTCTTTTAAAAAAATACAGTATTTAAATTGATTTAAACTGTGTATGAAGGAGTGTTGAAGGAATTTTAACTGGTTATTCTGCTCTTCAGTAACTTGAACTAAAAGCTAGTGTTGGCTGAATTTTGTTATTTGCTAGCACTTACAGGTGTGGGGTAGCCACATTCATTGATTTCCTGTCCTTGCATATTTAAACTGGTGCATGTGAAATAATTCCTGCTTTAAAACTTCAGCTTGGCAAGCTAAGAACTTGGTTATATTCAACTGGACGTATAAGAGAATTTAAGTACCTTTTATGCACTTTTTTAAAAAATACAGTATTTAAATTGATTTAAACTGTGTATGAAGGAGTGTTGAAGGAATTTTTAACTGGTTATTCTGCTCTTCAGTAACTTGAACTAAAAGCTAGTGTTGGCTGAATTTTGTTATTTGCTAGTAATTACAGGTGTGGGGGTAGCCACATTCATTGATTTCCTGTCCTTGCATATTTAAACTGGTGCATGTGAAATAATTCCTGCTTTAAAACTTCAGCTTGGCAAGCTAAGAACTTGGTTATATTCAACTGGACGATAAGAGAATTTAAGTACCTTTTATGCACTTTTTTTTAAAAATACAGTATTTAAATTGATTTAAACTGTGTATGAAGGAGTGTTGAAGGAATTTTTAACTGGTTATTCTGCTCTTCAGTAACTTGAACTAAAAGCTAGTGTTGGCTGAATTTTGTTATTTGCTAGTAATTACAGGTGTGGGGGTAGCCACATTCATTGATTTCCTGTCCTTGCATATTTAAACTGGTGCATGTGAAATAATTCCTGCTTTAAAACTTCAGCTTGGCAAGCTAAGAACTTGGTTATATTCAACTGGACGTATAAGAGAATTTAAGTACCTTTTTATGCACTTTTTTTTTAAAATACAGTATTTAAATTGATTTAAACTGTGTATGAAGGAGTGTTGAAGGAATTTTTAACTGGTTATTCTGCTCTTCAGTAACTTGAACTAAAAGCTAGTGTTGGCTGAATTTTGTTATTTGCTAGTAATTACAGGTGTGGGGGTAGCCACATTCATTGATTTCCTGTCCTTGCATATTTAAACTGGTGCATGTGAAATAATTCCTGCTTTAAAACTTCAGCTTGGCAAGCTAAGAACTTGGTTATATTCAACTGGACGTATAAGAGAATTTAAGTACCTTTTATGCACTTTTTTAAAAAATACAGTATTTAAATTGATTTAAACTGTGTATGAAGGAGTGTTGAAGGAATTTTAACTGGTTATTCTGCTCTTCAGTAACTTGAACTAAAAGCTAGTGTTGGCTGAATTTTGTTATTTGCTAGTAATTACAGGTGTGGGGTAGCCACATTCATTGATTTCCTGTCCTTGCATATTTAAACTGGTGCATGTGAAATAATTCCTGCTTTAAAACTTCAGCTTGGCAAGCTAAGAACTTGGTTATATTCAACTGGACGTATAAGAGAATTTAAGTACCTTTTATGCACTTTTTTTAAAAATACAGTATTTAAATTGATTTAAACTGTGTATGAAGGAGTGTTGAAGGAATTTTAACTGGTTATTCGGCTCTTCAGTAACTTGAACTAAAAGCTAGTGTTGGCTGAATTTTGTTATTTGCTAGTAATTACAGGTGTGGGGTAGCCACATTCATTGATTTCCTGTCCTTGCATATTTAAACTGGTGCATGTGAAATAATTCCTGCTTTAAAACTTCAGCTTGGCAAGCTAAGAACTTGGTTATATTCAACTGGACGTATAAGAGAATTTAAGTACCTTTTTATGCACTTTTTTTAAAAATACAGTATTTAAATTGATTTAAACTGTGTATGAAGGAGTGTTGAAGGAATTTTAACTGGTTATTCTGCTCTTCAGTAACTTGAACTAAAAGCTAGTGTTGGCTGAATTTTGTTATTTGCTAGTAATTACAGGTGTGGGGTAGCCACATTCATTGATTTCCTGTCCTTGCATATTTAAACTGGTGCATGTGAAATAATTCCTGCTTTAAAACTTCAGCTTGGCAAGCTAAGAACTTGGTTATATTCAACTGGACGATAAGAGAATTTAAGTACCTTTTATGCACTTTTTTTCAACAAGATACAGTATTTAAATTGATTTAAACTGTGTATCAAGGAGTGTTGAAGGAATTTTAACTGGTTATTCTGCTCTTCAGTAACTTGAACTAAAAGCTAGTGTTGGCTGAATTTTGTTATTTGCTAGTAATTACAGGTGGGGGTAGCCACATGCATTGATTTCCTGTCCTTGCATATTTAAACTGGTGCATGTGAAATAATTCCTGCTTTAAAACTTCAGCTTGGCAAGCTAAGAACTTGGTTATATTCAACTGGACGTATAAGAGAATTTAAGTACCTTTTATGCACTTTTTTTTAAAAATACAGTATTTAAATTGATTTAAACTGTGTATGAAGGAGTGTTGAAGGAATTTTTAACTGGTTATTCTGCTCTTCAGTAACTTGAACTAAAAGCTAGTGTTGGCTGAATTTTGTTATTTGCTAGTAATTACAGGTGTGGGGTAGCCACATTCATTGATTTCCTGTCCTTGCATATTTAAACTGGTGCATGTGAAATAATTCCTGCTTTAAAACTTCAGCTTGGCAAGCTAAGAACTTGGTTATATTCAACTGGACGTATAAGAGAATTTAAGTACCTTTTATGCACTTTTTTTAAAAATACAGTATTTAAATTGATTTAAACTGTGTATGAAGGAGTGTTGAAGGAATTTTTAACTGGTTATTCTGCTCTTCAGTAACTTGAACTAAAAGCTAGTGTTGGCTGAATTTTGTTATTTGCTAGTAATTACAGGTGTGGGGTAGCCACATTCATTGATTTCCTGTCCTTGCATATTTAAACTGGTGCATGTGAAATAATTCCTGCTTTAAAACTTCAGCTTGGCAAGCTAAGAACTTGGTTATATTCAACTGGACGTATAAGAGAATTTAAGTACCTTTTATGCACTTTTTTTTAAAAAATACAGTATTTAAATTGATTTAAACTGTGTATGAAGGAGTGTTGAAGGAATTTTTAACTGGTTATTCTGCTCTTCAGTAACTTGAACTAAAAGCTAGTGTTGGCTGAATTTTGTTATTTGCTAGTAATTACAGGTGTGGGGTAGCCACATTCATTGATTTCCTGTCCTTGCATATTTAAACTGGTGCATGTGAAATAATTCCTGCTTTAAAACTTCAGCTTGGCAAGCTAAGAACTTGGTTATATTCAACTGGACGTATAAGAGAATTTAAGTACCTTTTTATGCACTTTTTTAAAAAATACAGTATTTAAATTGATTTAAACTGTGTATGAAGGAGTGTTGAAGGAATTTTAACTGGTTATTCTGCTCTTCAGTAACTTGAACTAAAAGCTAGTGTTGGCTGAATTTTGTTATTTGCTAGTAATTACAGGTGTGGGGTAGCCACATTCATTGATTTCCTGTCCTTGCATATTTAAACTGGTGCATGTGAAATAATTCCTGCTTTAAAACTTCAGCTTGGCAAGCTAAGAACTTGGTTATATTCAACTGGACGATAAGAGAATTTAAGTACCTTTTATGCACTTTTTTTTAAAAAATACAGTATTTAAATTGATTTAAACTGTGTATGAAGGAGTGTTGAAGGAATTTTAACTGGTTATTCTGCTCTTCAGTAACTTGAACTAAAAGCTAGTGTTGGCTGAATTTTGTTATTTGCTAGTAATTACAGGTGTGGGGTAGCCACATTCATTGATTTCCTGTCCTTGCATATTTAAACTGGTGCATGTGAAATAATTCCTGCTTTAAAACTTCAGCTTGGCAAGCTAAGAACTTGGTTATATTCAACTGGACGTATAAGAGAATTTAAGTACCTTTTTATGCACTTTTTTTTAAAAATACAGTATTTAAATTGATTTAAACTGTGTATGAAGGAGTGTTGAAGGAATTTTTAACTGGTTATTCTGCTCTTCAGTAACTTGAACTAAAAGCTAGTGTTGGCTGAATTTTGTTATTTGCTAGTAATTACAGGTGTGGGGTAGCCACATTCATTGATTTCCTGTCCTTGCATATTTAAACTGGTGCATGTGAAATAATTCCTGCTTTAAAACTTCAGCTTGGCAAGCTAAGAACTTGGTTATATTCAACTGGACGTATAAGAGAATTTAAGTACCTTTTTATGCACTTTTTTTTAAAAATACAGTATTTAAATTGATTTAAACTGTGTATGAAGGAGTGTTGAAGGAATTTTTAACTGGTTATTCTGCTCTTCAGTAACTTGAACTAAAAGCTAGTGTTGGCTGAATTTTGTTATTTGCTAGTAATTACAGGTGTGGGGTAGCCACATTCATTGATTTCCTGTCCTTGCATATTTAAACTGGTGCATGTGAAATAATTCCTGCTTTAAAACTTCAGCTTGGCAAGCTAAGAACTTGGTTATATTCAACTGGACGTATAAGAGAATTTAAGTACCTTTTATGCACTTTTTTTAAAAAATACAGTATTTAAATTGATTTAAACTGTGTATGAAGGAGTGTTGAAGGAATTTTTAACTGGTTATTCTGCTCTTCAGTAACTTGAACTAAAAGCTAGTGTTGGCTGAATTTTGTTATTTGCTAGTAATTACAGGTGTGGGGGTAGCCACATTCATTGATTTCCTGTCCTTGCATATTTAAACTGGTGCATGTGAAATAATTCCTGCTTTAAAACTTCAGCTTGGCAAGCTAAGAACTTGGTTATATTCAACTGGACGTATAAGAGAATTTAAGTACCTTTTATGCACTTTTTTTTTAAAAATACAGTATTTAAATTGATTTAAACTGTGTATGAAGGAGTGTTGAAGGAATTTTTAACTGGTTATTCTGCTCTTCAGTAACTTGAACTAAAAGCTAGTGTTGGCTGAATTTTGTTATTTGCTAGTAATTACAGGTGTGGGGGTAGCCACATTCATTGATTTCCTGTCCTTGCATATTTAAACTGGTGCATGTGAAATAATTCCTGCTTTAAAACTTCAGCTTGGCAAGCTAAGAACTTGGTTATATTCAACTGGACGTATAAGAGAATTTAAGTACATTTTATGCACTTTTTTTTAAAAATACAGTATTTAAATTGATTTAAACTGTGTATGAAGGAGTGTTGAAGGAATTTTTAACTGGTTATTCTGCTCTTCAGTAACTTGAACTAAAAGCTAGTGTTGGCTGAATTTTGTTATTTGCTAGTGATTACAGGTGTGGGGTAGCCACATTCATTGATTTCCTGTCCTTGCATATTTAAACTGGTGCATGTGAAATAATTCCTGCTTTAAAACTTCAGCTTGGCAAGCTAAGAACTTGGTTATATTCAACTGGACGTATAAGAGAATTTAAGTACCTTTTTATGCACTTTTTTTTAAAAATACAGTATTTAAATTGATTTAAACTGTGTATGAAGGAGTGTTGAAGGAATTTTTAACTGGTTATTCTGCTCTTCAGTAACTTGAACTAAAAGCTAGTGTTGGCTGAATTTTGTTATTTGCTAGTAATTACAGGTGTGGGGGTAGCCACATTCATTGATTTCCTGTCCTTGCATATTTAAACTGGTGCATGTGAAATAATTCCTGCTTTAAAACTTCAGCTTGGCAAGCTAAGAACTTGGTTATATTCAACTGGACGTATAAGAGAATTTAAGTACCTTTTATGCACTTTTTTTTAAAAAATACAGTATTTAAATTGATTTAAACTGTGTATGAAGGAGTGTTGAAGGAATTTTAACTGGTTATTCTGCTCTTCAGTAACTTGAACTAAAAGCTAGTGTTGGCTGAATTTTGTTATTTGCTAGTAATTACAGGTGTGGGGTAGCCACATTCATTGATTTCCTGTCCTTGCATATTTAAACTGGTGCATGTGAAATAATTCCTGCTTTAAAACTTCAGCTTGGCAAGCTAAGAACTTGGTTATATTCAACTGGACGATAAGAGAATTTAAGTACCTTTTATGCACTTTTTTTAAAAAATACAGTATTTAAATTGATTTAAACTGTGTATGAAGGAGTGTTGAAGGAATTTTTAACTGGTTATTCTGCTCTTCAGTAACTTGAACTAAAAGCTAGTGTTGGCTGAATTTTGTTATTTGCTAGTAATTACAGGTGTGGGGGTAGCCACATTCATTGATTTCCTGTCCTTGCATATTTAAACTGGTGCATGTGAAATAATTCCTGCTTTAAAACTTCAGCTTGGCAAGCTAAGAACTTGGTTATATTCAACTGGACGTATAAGAGAATTTAAGTACCTTTTTATGCACTTTTTTTAAAAATACAGTATTTAAATTGATTTAAACTGTGTATGAAGGAGTGTTGAAGGAATTTTTAACTGGTTATTCTGCTCTTCAGTAACTTGAACTAAAAGCTAGTGTTGGCTGAATTTTGTTATTTGCTAGTAATTACAGGTGTGGGGGTAGCCACATTCATTGATTTCCTGTCCTTGCATATTTAAACTGGTGCATGTGAAATAATTCCTGCTTTAAAACTTCAGCTTGGCAAGCTAAGAACTTGGTTATATTCAACTGGACGTATAAGAGAATTTAAGTACCTTTTATGCACTTTTTTTTAAAAATACAGTATTTAAATTGATTTAAACTGTGTATGAAGGAGTGTTGAAGGAATTTTAACTGGTTATTCTGCTCTTCAGTAACTTGAACTAAAAGCTAGTGTTGGCTGAATTTTGTTATTTGCTAGTAATTACAGGTGTGGGGTAGCCACATTCATTGATTTCCTGTCCTTGCATATTTAAACTGGTGCATGTGAAATAATTCCTGCTTTAAAACTTCAGCTTGGCAAGCTAAGAACTTGGTTATATTCAACTGGACGTATAAGAGAATTTAAGTACCTTTTATGCACTTTTTTTTAAAAATACAGTATTTAAATTGATTTAAACTGTGTATGAAGGAGTGTTGAAGGAATTTTAACTGGTTATTCTGCTCTTCAGTAACTTGAACTAAAAGCTAGTGTTGGCTGAATTTTGTTATTTGCTAGTAATTACAGGTGTGGGGGTAGCCACATTCATTGATTTCCTGTCCTTGCATATTTAAACTGGTGCATGTGAAATAATTCCTGCTTTAAAACTTCAGCTTGGCAAGCTAAGAACTTGGTTATATTCAACTGGTCGTATAAGAGAATTTAAGTACCTTTTTATGCACTTTCTTTTTAAAAAAATACAGTATTTAAATTGATTTAAACTGTGTATGAAGGAGTGTTGAAGGAATTTTAACTGGTTATTCTGCTCTTCAGTAACTTGAACTAAAAGCTAGTGTTGGCTGAATTTTGTTATTTGCTAGTAATTACAGGTGTGGGTAGCCACATTCATTGATTTCCTGTCCTTGCATATTTAAACTGGTGCATGTGAAATAATTCCTGCTTTAAAACTTCAGCTTGGCAAGCTAAGAACTTGGTTATATTCAACTGGACGTATAAGAGAATTTAAGTACCTTTTATGCACTTTTTTTAAAAAATACAGTATTTAAATTGATTTAAACTGTGTATGAAGGAGTGTTGAAGGAATTTTAACTGGTTATTCTGCTCTTCAGTAACTTGAACTAAAAGCTAGTGTTGGCTGAATTTTGTTATTTGCTAGTAATTACAGGTGTGGGGGTAGCCACATTCATTGATTTCCTGTCCTTGCATATTTAAACTGGTGCATGTGAAATAATTCCTGCTTTAAAACTTCAGCTTGGCAAGCTAAGAACTTGGTTATATTCAACTGGACGTATAAGAGAATTTAAGTACCTTTTATGCACTTTTTTTAAAAATACAGTATTTAAATTGATTTAAACTGTGTATGAAGGAGTGTTGAAGGAATTTTAACTGGTTATTCTGCTCTTCAGTAACTTGAACTAAAAGCTAGTGTTGGCTGAATTTTGTTATTTGCTAGTAATTACAGGTGTGGGGGTAGCCACATTCATTGATTTCCTGTCCTTGCATATTTAAACTGGTGCATGTGAAATAATTCCTGCTTTAAAACTTCAGCTTGGCAAGCTAAGAACTTGGTTATATTCAACTGGACGTATAAGAGAATTTAAGTACCTTTTATGCACTTTTTTTTAAAAATACAGTATTTAAATTGATTTAAACTGTGTATGAAGGAGTGTTGAAGGAATTTTAACTGGTTATTCTGCTCTTCAGTAACTTGAACTAAAAGCTAGTGTTGGCTGAATTTTGTTATTTGCTAGTAATTACAGGTGTGGGGTAGCCACATTCATTGATTTCCTGTCCTTGCATATTTAAACTGGTGCATGTGAAATAATTCCTGCTTTAAAACTTCAGCTTGGCAAGCTAAGAACTTGGTTATATTCAACTGGACGTATAAGAGAATTTAAGTACCTTTTATGCACTTTTTTTTTAAAAATACAGTATTTAAATTGATTTAAACTGTGTATGAAGGAGTGTTGAAGGAATTTTTAACTGGTTATTCTGCTCTTCAGTAACTTGAACTAAAAGCTAGTGTTGGCTGAATTTTGTTATTTGCTAGTAATTACAGGTGTGGGGTAGCCACATTCATTGATTTCCTGTCCTTGCATATTTAAACTGGTGCATGTGAAATAATTCCTGCTTTAAAACTTCAGCTTGGCAAGCTAAGAACTTGGTTATATTCAACTGGACGTATAAGAGAATTTAAGTACCTTTTATGCACTTTTTTTTTAAAAATACAGTATTTAAATTGATTTAAACTGTGTATGAAGGAGTGTTGAAGGAATTTTTAACTGGTTATTCTGCTCTTCAGTAACTTGAACTAAAAGCTAGTGTTGGCTGAATTTTGTTATTTGCTAGTAATTACAGGTGTGGGGTAGCCACATTCATTGATTTCCTGTCCTTGCATATTTAAACTGGTGCATGTGAAATAATTCCTGCTTTAAAACTTCAGCTTGGCAAGCTAAGAACTTGGTTATATTCAACTGGACGTATAAGAGAATTTAAGTACATTTTATGCACTTTTTTTTAAGAAATACAGTATTTAAATTGATTTAAACTGTGTATGAAGGAGTGTTGAAGGAATTTTAACTGGTTATTCTGCTCTTCAGTAACTTGAACTAAAAGCTAGTGTTGGCTGAATTTTGTTATTTGCTAGTAATTACAGGTGTGGGGTAGCCACATTCATTGATTTCCTGTCCTTGCATATTTAAACTGGTGCATGTGAAATAATTCCTGCTTTAAAACTTCAGCTTGGCAAGCTAAGAACTTGGTTATATTCAACTGGACGTATAAGAGAATTTAAGTACCTTTTATGCACTTTTTTTTAAAAATACAGTATTTAAATTGATTTAAACTGTGTATGAAGGAGTGTTGAAGGAATTTTTAACTGGTTATTCTGCTCTTCAGTAACTTGAACTAAAAGCTAGTGTTGGCTGAATTTTGTTATTTGCTAGTAATTACAGGTGTGGGGTAGCCACATTCATTGATTTCCTGTCCTTGCATATTTAAACTGGTGCATGTGAAATAATTCCTGCTTTAAAACTTCAGCTTGGCAAGCTAAGAACTTGGTTATATTCAACTGGACGTATAAGAGAATTTAAGTACCTTTTATGCACTTTTTTAAAAAATACAGTATTTAAATTGATTTAAACTGTGTATGAAGGAGTGTTGAAGGAATTTTTAACTGGTTATTCTGCTCTTCAGTAACTTGAACTAAAAGCTAGTGTTGGCTGAATTTTGTTATTTGCTAGTAATTACAGGTGTGGGGTAGCCACATTCATTGATTTCCTGTCCTTGCATATTTAAACTGGTGCATGTGAAATAATTCCTGCTTTAAAACTTCAGCTTGGCAAGCTAAGAACTTGGTTATATTCAACTGGACGTATAAGAGAATTTAAGTACCTTTTATGCACTTTTTTTTAAAAATACAGTATTTAAATTGATTTAAACTGTGTATGAAGGAGTGTTGAAGGAATTTTAACTGGTTATTCTGCTCTTCAGTAACTTGAACTAAAAGCTAGTGTTGGCTGAATTTTGTTATTTGCTAGTAATTACAGGTGTGGGGGTAGCCACATTCATTGATTTCCTGTCCTTGCATATTTAAACTGGTGCATGTGAAATAATTCCTGCTTTAAAACTTCAGCTTGGCAAGCTAAGAACTTGGTTATATTCAACTGGACGATAAGAGAATTTAAGTACCTTTTATGCACTTTTTTAAAAAATACAGTATTTAAATTGATTTAAACTGTGTATGAAGGAGTGTTGAAGGAATTTTTAACTGGTTATTCTGCTCTTCAGTAACTTGAACTAAAAGCTAGTGTTGGCTGAATTTTGTTATTTGCTAGTAATTACAGGTGTGGGGTAGCCACATTCATTGATTTCCTGTCCTTGCATATTTAAACTGGTGCATGTGAAATAATTCCTGCTTTAAAACTTCAGCTTGGCAAGCTAAGAACTTGGTTATATTCAACTGGACGTATAAGAGAATTTAAGTACCTTTTATGCACTTTTTTTTTAAAAAATACAGTATTTAAATTGATTTAAACTGTGTATGAAGGAGTGTTGAAGGAATTTTTAACTGGTTATTCTGCTCTTCAGTAACTTGAACTAAAAGCTAGTGTTGGCTGAATTTTGTTATTTGCTAGGAATTACAGGTGTGGGGTAGCCACATTCATTGATTTCCTGTCCTTGCATATTTAAACTGGTGCATGTGAAATAATTCCTGCTTTAAAACTTCAGCTTGGCAAGCTAAGAACTTGGTTATATTCAACTGGACGTATAAGAGAATTTAAGTACCTTTTTATGCACTTTTTTTTTAAAATACAGTATTTAAATTGATTTAAACTGTGTATGAAGGAGTGTTGAAGGAATTTTTAACTGGTTATTCTGCTCTTCAGTAACTTGAACTAAAAGCTAGTGTTGGCTGAATTTTGTTATTTGCTAGTAATTACAGGTGTGGGGTAGCCACATTCATTGATTTCCTGTCCTTGCATATTTAAACTGGTGCATGTGAAATAATTCCTGCTTTAAAACTTCAGCTTGGCAAGCTAAGAACTTGGTTATATTCAACTGGACGATAAGAGAATTTAAGTACCTTTTATGCACTTTTTTTTTAAAAATACAGTATTTAAATTGATTTAAACTGTGTATGAAGGAGTGTTGAAGGAATATTTAACTGGTTATTCTGCTCTTCAGTAACTTGAACTAAAAGCTAGTGTTGGCTGAATTTTGTTATTTGCTAGAAATTACAGGTGTGAGGGTAGCCACATTCATTGATTTCCTGTCCTTGCATATTTAAACTGGTGCATGTGAAATAATTCCTGCTTTAAAACTTCAGCTTGGCAAGCTAAGAACTTGGTTATATTCAACTGGACGTATAAGAGAATTTAAGTACCTTTTATGCACTTTTTTTTTAAAAATACAGTATTTAAATTGATTTAAACTGTGTATGAAGGAGTGTTGAAGGAATTTTTAACTGGTTATTCTGCTCTTCAGTAACTTGAACTAAAAGCTAGTGTTGGCTGAATTTTGTTATTTGCTAGTAATTACAGGTGTGGGGTAGCCACATTCATTGATTTCCTGTCCTTGCATATTTAAACTGGTGCATGTGAAATAATTCCTGCTTTAAAACTTCAGCTTGGCAAGCTAAGAACTTGGTTATATTCAACTGGACGTATAAGAGAATTTAAGCACCTTTTTATGCACTTTTTTTAAAAAATACAGTATTTCAATTGATTTAAACTGTGTATGAAGGAGTGTTGAAGGAATTTTAACTGGTTATTCTGCTCTTCAGTTATTCCCACCCACCCGCCCTGTTTTTGTTTTGGTGTTAATCTTAGTGGCATTGAAACTGCCCGCCTCAGCCTGCCTCTGGGCCCATCTCATTTGCTCACCAACTGAGTGCAGTGAGATCATATTCTGATTTCAGGCACTCCTACTGTGTACAAAGAGAGCATCTGGGAAATAGAAAAAAAAATTAAGCTTATTTCCTGCCTTTCTTGTTAAGTGGTACAGACTATTTGTAGGCTTCTGAGCCCCAAGCCCTTCTGTGTTTGAGGGAAGCCTTCTAGCTTGTTTTTTTTTTCTTGTAACTAGCCAGTTTTCTAGTTTCAGCACTCAAATCTGTTTCTTTGATCTCAGCACTTGTTCAGAAAAAAAAAAAAAAAATTTCATCTGCTTTTACTGTACTTGTGTTTTTACCTACTTCTTTTACTTTTGCATCATCTTAAAATACTCAATTGTATTTATTACTGCTTGGTGTAACTCATTCTAAGCCTTTTGGTTTAAACACTTGGGCTTCGGACCAGTTAGTTGTTTTGCACTGAGAGGGTTTGTGGTCTGCACTGTTGTGGCAGAACAGGTAGCTTACATCCTTCTAGGTTGAGAACTGCTGATTGAGGGCTCAGTGTCTGTTATTCTAAAAGTGTATTAATTCTGGTTTAAGCACTTGGGCTTTCAAGCCAGTTATTTTACATTAAGAGGGTTCGTGGTCTGCACTCTTGTGGGAGGAGAGGCTGACTCTGCCCTTCTGAGCTGGGAATTTCTGGTTAAAGGCTTATAGTGCATGCATATCTGAACTGTTTCTTACTGAAGTTGGTGCCTTGTTTGCTGTGGCATAGACTGGATTCGGGCCTGCTGGATCTAGCTTTGTTTGTGTAACTTGAGCACTAATCCAGACATTCTCTAAAGTATTCAATGGTATTTATTACTGCTTGGTTGTAACTTGATTAAAGTGTAGCTATCATTCAAGTCTTTTGGATTAAGCACTTGGGCTTCAGACCAGTTGTTTTACATTAGGAAGGTTTGTGGCAAGCACTGTGGTGGCAGGACAGGTAGCTTTCATCCTTCCAAGTTGGGAACTGCTGATTGAGAGCCCAGTGTCCAAGTGTATTAGTTCTGGTTTAGGCACTTGGGCTTCAGGCCAGTTATTTTACATTAAGAAGGTTCGTGGTCTGCACTCTTGTGGGAGAAGAGGCTGGACTCTGCCCTTCTGAGCTGGGAATTTTCTGGTTAAAGGTTTATAGTGCCTGAATATTTGAACTGTATCTTACTGAAATTGGTTCACCTTGTTTGCTCTAGCATAGACTAGATCCAGGCCTACTGAATCTAGCTTTGTTTATATGCTTGTTGTTTGTTTGCTTGTTATTTCCCTGGAAGCTAATTCACCTAATACGCAACTTCTCAGCGCTTCTGTGGATCACTAGTGATATCTGCATTGCTTACTGTACTTATTTCCTTGTTTCACTTGAAAGAAAGTTACTGTTTGTCGTTTTGCATTTAGTTACTTGTAACACATTGCACTCAAGTTACCTGGCACTTGCTCACTAAAGCAATTATATAAGTCAGCACTAAAAATTAAAAGCACTACACCCTCACTCCCCACTGGCCCTTGTTTTCAATTAAGGATTTCCCAATATTATTCTAGCATGTCCAAAGGTCAGTTGTCAATCTCCTCTCCGGTCCAGCTGGTGAATCTGGGAATCTTGAGGCAATGTTATAACTGCCTCATGTACACAGACAACCCTCTCCTCCTCCCACATAACACAAATACTTGCAGAGATGCAGCTATTTAGCCAAACTGGAGGCTGAGCTCTCTCAACTCAGGACTGGCAAGACCAGACAGGAGGAGAAGGCAACTACACACACCACAAAACCAGCCTCACATAATGCTACCACTCCACTGAATCAAACACATAAACACACAAAGACATACTGGAGGCTCTGAGTAAAATTTACCTAAACAGCAGAGGCCTCCAAAGCAGACACCCAAACAACTGCTACCTCAAGACACCCCACAAGCAACACATAAACCACAAAAGCAGTGTGCAAAGCAGTCACAGCCCTTAAGGCCAAATACAACACCAAACATACTTGTCATAGGTGACTCCATAGTCAGACACACTGACATCCCACTCACCAGGCTGAACAAGGAGAGGGTCACAGTAAGCTGCCTATCGGGCGCTAGAATCCGCCACATAACACAAGCACTGGTCACTCCACAGCAAGTACAAATATGACACAGTCATTGTCCATGCTGGTGTGAACGACCTGAGACGTACCTCCCTGGACTGCATGAAAAGAGACATAGAGGAGCTCTCTGATTATGTAGCCCAGGCAGGTATGACCCTAACCCTGAGCAGTATCCTTCCTTCACCAAGAATGATGCCACAATATAGAGACAAGATGATCAGCTTTAACAATTGGCTTAATGTCTGGTGTCATTCAAAGGGGATCCAGTGTCTGTCTGCCTGGGATGACATGCTTGACAAGCCACGCTGCTTCACAAGGGACGGCTTGCACCTGTCACTCCTGGGATTCCGGATATTGGCTAAGGCTCTTGCCACCCCCATAGTGCCTTTTTTAGGCAAGGCTCAAATTCTAAACCTACCACCCTAGAAAACAAAAATGGGAAGAAATTGAGGGTAATGCTGCTCAATGCCAGAAGTCTAAATCTCAAAATGCACGCACTCGAGGCCCTTCTCAGTATGGAGAACATCGATGTCTGTGCTGTAACTGAAACCTGGTTCAAGGCTCCTGAGAGCACCCCGGCACTATTAGGTTTTACCTCATATCATGCGACGCAGCCCCAAAACCCGGACCACTCCACAAAAGGAGGGGATGTATCCATATTCATAAAGGATACTCACACCTCCAGGTTGGTGGCAACGCATGAAGCTTCGGAAACCATCCAGGTGCAACTAACCATAGGCAAAACTGCTCTACAAATTGTAGCATGCTACAGGCCACCCTCTCAAACTCAGGAACCCCACACAGCCTTCCTGAAGACACTGGAGGGTATAAATGTATCTCCAAACACCATCATATTGGGTGACTTCAACTACCCGAATATAGACTGGGAACATTACTCAAGCCCTAACTTTCTAGCCCAACGGTTCCTGGAGTTCATAAATTCAAATGCCATGGAACAGCTAGTCACTGTTCCCACGAGAGGAGAAAATATACTAGATCTCATTGTCACAAACATGGGGACAAAATGCTCCACACCGCAAGTATATCCCTCATTGGTGAGATCTGATCATAAACTAATCTCACTGGTAATCCACATCCCCCCCACCCCACACAAAAAGACCATAGTGAAGAACTTCTCTAAAGCAAACTTCACACTACTCAAGACTGGTGTGGTATCCTTCAAGGCCCCTGAGTCAGAGGAAACCACAACCCAAGCTGCGGAAGCCCTTACAAATGCCTTCTATGAACACCTCCAGGACTGCATGGATCAGGCAATCCCAAATAAAACCAAGACTCTTTCCACAAAGGGCAAACGTCCAGTCTGGTGGACCCCAGCCATTAACAAACTTTACAATAAGAGGAGAAAGCTATTACATGATAGAACAAAATCCATAAAAGGGAAGTCACCCTGATCATTATTAGTAAAAAATACGAGCACTCATAAAATCAACTAAGGCCAATTTTGAGAGAAAAATTGCCATGGATTCAAAGGACAATCATAAGGCCTTTTTCAGCTATGTTAGGAACCTGGGTGGAAACTCACAGATATGCTCAGAATTAGTCCAAAATGATACAAAAATCACTGAACCCACAGACATTGCCAACATACTGGCAGACAGGTTCAGTGCAAATTTCACCCCTCTCCCCTAAAGGAGAGATAACTATCCCAGCCGAGTGTAGCCTCCCGGACATCTCAAATGCGCAGGTGAAAGCTGCTCTCTAAAGCTAAAAACACAGCATCAATGGGACCGGATGGTGTCCCCGGCTGTGTGCTACACGAGCTAAATGAGGAACTAAACCCGCACATAAGGCAGCTGTTTAATCTCAGCCTTACCACAGGATACGTGCCCAAGGAGTGGCGACGGCAACTGTGGTCCCACTCCACAAAGGTGGCGCCTCACGGACCCTGGTAATTACCGCCCATAAGCTTAACAAGTCTAGTCTGCAAAGCTATGGAGAGGATCATAATGGAGCTCATAAACAAAGATATAGGGGACTTGCAGACATTGGACCCGACCCAGTTTGGCTTTGTCAAGGGAAGATCATGCCTTTGAACTTGGTCGACTTCTTCAAATAGTCACCAAGGCCATTGATGAGGGAAAGGCAGTCCATACAGCCTACCTTGACCTTGCAAAGGCTTCACACAATACCCCACTCGGTATTGTAGAAAAACTTACCAGCTTAAATGTAAACCCATATGTCACAAGATGGGTTGCAAACTGGCTTAAGGACAGAACCCACAGGGTTAGAGTTGCTGGCACTGTGTCAGACTCCAAGCCGGTCACAAGTGGTGCCCCACAGGGCTCGGTCCTTGGCCCCCTATTGGTTGGCATCTACTTCTCAGAAGTACAGGCCAACATGGGAGGACTTTATTGACAAAGTTTGCAGATGACTGCAAACTGGGCGCCATAGTGGAAAGTGCATCGGACACGGATATCCTTCAGAAGGGACTCACGGAAACAGATAGCTGGTGCCAGAGCCATGGCCTGAAGTTAAACGCCAAAAATGTATAGTCATACCCTTCGGGAAAAACAAGGTAACCCCAAGCTACCATATAGGTGGCAATCCACTAAGCACAGAAGAGGTTATCAGGGACCTGGGGACCCAGGTTGACAGTGGCCTTTCTTTTGACACTCACATTGCTAAAGTGGTTAGAAAGACCTTCTACATTGCCCACCTGATCATGAAGGGATTCACATCCAGATCTAGTGAGGTCATTGTTCCCTGTACTCTTCACTTATCAGACCAATGATCGAGTACAATGCCCCATTCGGGATGTATCTCACCCGACATCTGCAGCAATTGGAGAGACCCCAAAAGTTCCACACCAAAAGGATAAAGGGACTCCAAAATCTGTCATATGCTGCCAGATTGAAGAAACTCCAGCTCTATTCAGTCGCATACCGCCTGCTCAGAGGTGACATGTGCCTGACATACAAGGCCATGTCCAACCCGGAATTAATGGACATGCTCCACCTCAAAAAATCCAAATCCACCAAAACCACTAGAGCAAGCGACTTAAACCTTAGCACGGATATAAATAGGACGTGCTGGAGGGATAGATTTATCACTCAGAGACTCCCTATGCTGTGGAATAAAATCCCGGTCCATGTGAGGCAGAGCACCTCGCTGACTCTGTTCAAGAGAAATCTAGACCTGTGGATGGGAGATCGTAGGTTTACCCCGGGAATCATCTCTGGGTCACTGCTGGACAGAGGCACAACAAACTAATGGGCACAGTATTTTTTCATATAAGGGGTGGCGTAAGCCACAATAATTTGGGCTAGGCTTATAAATGCCTTAGGGCAGATAGCCTAGTATAAACCTATGAACCTATGAACCTATGAACCTATTACTCAAAGAAGGAGTACTGGTAGAATCTCCTGATTCACCATGTAATACACCCCTATTTCCTGTTAAAAAAGCAAATGGGGAATGGCGGATGGTACAAGATTTACAAGCTGTAAACAATGCAGTAATACCTAGAGCACCCATGGTGCCAGACCCACATACTTTGTTAAATGATTTAGAACCGCAACAGAAGTATTTCTCTGTGGTAGATATTAGCAATGCTTTCTTTTCAATACCTATACATCCTGATAGTCAATATTGCATTTACATTTCAGGGTAAAAGGTATACATATACTCGACTACCACAGGGATATTGTGAGAGCCCAACAATTTTTGCACAAGAAATGGCTAGCAACCTGGCAGGATTTACCCCACCGGGAGGTAGTCAAATTCTACTTTATGTAGATGACATCTTGCTAGCAGCCCCCACCCAGCAACAGTGCAGGGAGGATACAGTAGCATTACTGAAATTTTTAGCAACACAAGGACACAAAGTAAAAAAAAGTAAGTTACAACTTTGGAGAAAACAAGTTAGATACCTAGGATATGTAATATCCAATGAAGGTAGAATACTAGATGAGGAAAGAAAAACAATGATTTTGCAAGCACCCAAACCAACAACCAAGAAAGAAATTATGTCTTTCTTAGGTACAACTAATTTTTGTCGGAGCTGGATACCAAATTATACTTTGGAATCTGCTCCACTGACTGATTTGATATATAAGACACCAATGGCAGCACAAGATATTTTACAATGGACAACTGAAGCAGAAACGGCTTTCTGCAGGTTGAAGCAGTTGATAGCTTCTTCGTTAGTTTTAGGACTTCCAAATTATCACAAACGGTTCTTTCAGACCGTAGATTGTAAGCAAGGATATATGATGTCAGTATTGATGCAACAACATGGGGACAAGCAACGCCCCATAGCCTACTATTCATCACAGTTAGACCCAGTGGTGCGATCTTTGCCTCACTGTGTACAAGCAGTAGTTGCAGCCGCAATGGCAGTACAGGCTTCGGCCTCAGTGGTGTTATTCCACCCTCTCACATTGAGAGTGCCTCATGCAGTTGC
The DNA here is from genome assembly GCF_019279795.1 of Protopterus annectens. NCBI lineage: Eukaryota > Metazoa > Chordata > Ceratodontiformes > Protopteridae > Protopterus > Protopterus annectens. Next base: position 1,714,147,770 of record NC_056732.1, read on the forward strand.
AATAATTTTACTGCAAGAGAAAATGGCATTCCTTTCTCCTGCTAGACATCTTTCATGTATGACTATACTGCTGAGCCAACCTCATATGACAATTGAACGATGTATGACATTGAATCTATCAACATTACTTCCAACTCCTGCGGAGGGCACACCACACAGCTGTCTGCAGGAAATTGAACAGTTAGCTTTACCTAGACAAGATCTTACAGATATACCCTTGGATAATGCCGAGGTGACATATTATGTGGACGGCTCATGCAGAAGGGGTCCTACAGAAAATAATCTGGTAGGGTATGCAGTAGTTACAGACACTGAAATTTTAGAAGCTCAATCCTTACCACACAACTTATCTGCACAAGCAGCTGAATTGATAGCTTTGACGAGAGCATGTACTTTAGCAAAAAACAAGTGTGTAAACATATATACTGACAGTCAGTATGCTTTTTCTACAGTACATGTATTTGCACAACAATGGAAAAATAGAGGAATGATAACATCCAGTGGAAAACCTATTAATCATGCGCAATTTATTTTGGAGTTATTAGAATCTATTCAGTTACCTACCAAAGTAGCTATTTGTAAATGTGTAGCTCATACAAAACAGCAGGATAAGATTTCGAAAGGCAATGCACGAGCTGATGCAGCTGCAAAGCAAGCAGCCTCAGACTCAGAAACTGTACTTTTAAATGAGGAATTACAACCCTCTGAGATTTTAGATTTAGACATGTTAAAAACAATGCAGACACTTACTAAAAAAGCAGAAAAACAAAAATGGGTAAAACGAGGTGCAATTCTTGAGAATGGACTGTACATTTCCAAAGAAAGAAAAACGATATTGCCGTCTAATTTATTTAGATATGCAGCTTTGCTGAGCCATGGGCAGTGCCATGTCTCAACTGGGGGGATGGTAAAGTTAGTAAATCGAATATTCCAAACATATGGATACATAAACTACACAAAAAAATTTTGTGCAGCTTGTCATACTTGTAACAAGCATCATGCACAAGGAGCATTTAAAACCAAGCAAGGAAGTTTTCCTATACCACCATACCCGTTCCATACTATTTGTATGGATTTCATAGAATTGAATAAATGTGAAGGGAAGAAGTTTTGTTTAGTTATTGTAGACATGTTTTCTAAATGGGTAGAAGCTTTTCCCACCAAAAACCCGGATGCAGCAACAGTAGCAAAAGCCTTGATAAAAGAAGTAATCCCTAGATTTGGCATTCTGGAGAGGATTTATAGTGACAATGGCACACATTTTGTGAATAAGACGATTCACCAGCTTGGGAGATTTTTTGGTATCTCCTTGAAGAACCATTGTGCTTACCACCCACGGTCAGCAGGACTGGTGGAAAGGTACAATGGTACCCTAAAGAACAAGTTAAGGAAGCTAGTAGAAGAGACCCAAAAGAATTGGATATACTGTCTGCCTTTAGCACTGCTAAGTATGAGAACGGTTCCAAATGCAAAGGGTTTGTCTCCATTTGAAATGATTTTTGGGAGAGCATATTATGTGCCTCAGTGGAAAGCTCTCATGCCTGCAGAGCAAGAGGCTGACAGTTCATTAGCTAGTTATATGAAAAAACTGTTAACAAATAAATCTGTTTTGCAGTTTAACTCTTTTTCAGATAAGGAACAGACCAGACCGGTGGAAGCAGTCTTGGCTCCTGGGACATACGTCTGGCTGAAAGTGACGAAAAGGAAGAATTGGGCGAGTTCAAAGTGGGAGGGACCATACCAGGTTCTGTTGGCAATGCCTACTGCAGTTAGAGTGGCCGAGAGGACGTCCTGGGTTCATTTAACGCATTGTAAACCGGTAAAGAACTTTCAACTTGATAAAAACTTTGAGACTGATACACAACCAGACCGAAATGGCCAAAAACAAAGCAAATAGAAGTTTAGATCAACCCCAGAGATGTTGCATAATCATTTTGTTGTGTGCACATTTATTAACTGTAATTGTGACAATTTTCCTCTTGCTGTGGTTTATCCTACACACAACCACACAAGCGAAAGTGGGAAGGTGTGATGAAACGTCTATAGACTGGCATCCAAATTTTAACACATACCTGGCCATGAAATGTGTGTATGCAGAGACTATGAACATTTCAAATTGCTGGGTTTGTACAGCTATACCAACAGCATATGGAGGACTGGTAATGTCCGCTGTCCCTTTGGGGATAAATGAGACTTGGGAGAATTTACTTTTTGACACAGGAACTGTGAGATCACAGGACAAAATAGCTTTATTTTTACCTGTCACACAAAAAGGAGTTGTATGTTTCTACAAAAATGATACTCTCCAGATGGGCTGGAGCAATTGTAACATAACTATTTCTTACTGATGTTATATTAAGAATAGTAATGGCAATACTTTTTGCAATACTAATTATGACTCGTATTTAAACTCATTGAAAACAACTATGAGTGACATTCAAAAAAATCCAGTTTTGTTTAAACAATTGTCAATTATAGATCAGAAAATGTTTCATGCAGGGCTAATGCGTATTAGTACTAAAGTAGAAAACTGTTATTTTATTTGTGGGAAAAAGGCATATAAATGGTTACCTGAGAATTGGTCCGGCAGTTGTTTTTTGGGTTACTTGGTTCCGGCAATAAGACATACTGCAGAATTACCTTTGGGTAAGATACGAAATGTAAGAGAAACAGCTCAAAAATCTGAAGGTCCAGTTAAGAAACCTGTGAATCCAGTTGGGAAGATCAAAGCTGGTTGGAAAGACCATAATTCAGTAAAAGACAAAAGTGAATTGACTCATATGGACTTGAGTGACAGTGTTATATCCTGGGCAGGAATACTCCCAGCTTATGGAACAGTCAAATCAATCTGGGAGCTGAGGAAGTTGTCAAAACTTCTCGAAGTAATGAGTAATGCAACTTTTTCCACCCTAGAATTGGTGACTGATGAACTGAATGCAATGAGAACTGTTGTGCTACAAAATCGGATGGCTCTTGACTTCACCCTAGCAGCGAGAGGTGGTACGTGCGTGCTTATCAATGAAGAATGCTGTACTTTTATTCCTGACAATTGTCACGAGATAAATAACCACCTAGAGGTAATTCAGCAAGTATCAGCCATGACTGAACCAGGCCCAAACCCACTGATGGACTTTTTCCAGAATCTATTTGGGGGGGTGGGGTTCCATCCTAATGAATATTCTGATTGCCATTTGTGTGGGTATACTCCTAATAGGGGCATGTGTTTGCTGTGGAATTCCCTGCATGAAAAGATTAATCAAAGATTTTGTTGATGTATCTGTTACTGAAACTTTCTACCAAGATATTGAAATTGAAAGATTGATTTCAGATGACGCTTTATCTGAAGTATAGATTAAATTACTCACCTAGCTGAAAATCCTGAGCGGAAAAGGCTAGGAGATGAAATGACACTATGCATACTTCAAAATAGAATAAAAAGTATTAATAGGGGGAAAATGTTAGAAAAATGTGTATTTGAATACATGAGAAATGCTAGTTTAAAAGCAAAATAGTATATAATGCATTTTATTCTATTAATCATATAGTAGTAAAATTAATTCATGCCTAAATGTGAAGTAGTTTTGAAACTGCAGTGTGGCTTGAAGCAAAAGCTGATCCCTGACCCTGACAGAATGCTAGCTTAGCAAGTTTTAATGTTTATGCTTTTCACAAGTGATTATCTGCTGGGTCAGGAAATGAAATGTGTGCAATAATGAAATCTTCTGCTCTTTCCTGGCAAAATGAGATGGCCTTGTATATGTGTTACTTAGATATCACGCAGCTGTGTGAAAAAGTGTAACAGAACAAAGACATGCATTAAAAGACTGAAGCTGCTATTGTATTCAAACTGATATGAAACCTTGAATAAATAACTTTACAGAAAGACATTATGACTGACCAGCTGGATAGCAAGGCCGTATTGTATCTAAAGGAAAAGTTTTTTTTTAAATGTACAGCATCAGCAAACTTAATGAATGAAGAATTGTAAGCTAAAGTGACGTAGATGCCCTGTGACAGATCACATCAGTAAGGTGGGCATAGCTTGAATGTTAAACCTATATAAAATTGTGTGCTTCCTGTTTCATGTCAGACAAAATTCTGTACTTGTTTTTTGCCTCCTGGTGTACACTAGTAAACTTTTGAATCTGAACCTCCTGTGTATTGAATTCTGAATTTTATTTAACACTCTTGTCCTTTTTTTGTTGATGTAAATTCACCATCTGCAAAAATTACTGCTCATAGAATGTCTTACTGCCCCATGCTTATGCAGCTTATGTAAGGGAGTGGGGATTGGGGCAAAGCAGATACAGAGAGTGCAGTCCCACCTACAAAAACTTTGTTTCTGATATTGGCATTGGTAGTTGTTTCGGTTATGTGTGCCACAACTGTATTTTATTGTGCATAGTTTCAATAATTGTTTCCAGCTGCAGTGCCATCACTTCAATGTACGTTTTTGCTATTTGATCTATGATGATCTGAGAGCTGCAAATGAGAATATCGATATAATGAAGATAAATTCCTTAAAGATACATGACACTGCGTTTACACCTATTTTGTGTTGATTATGATGTAAGCCAGATATTTCAAACCTAGCAGAAGATGACTACTGGAGAATGTAAAAGTGAAGAGAAGAAAAATAAAAGAAAGAGAACTGAATGAGGTGTAGTGGTAGAAAAAATATGGACGTGGAATTGTAATGAGTAAGAGCAGGTAAACGTATTGTATAGGAAGCCAATGTAGAAGAAGAAAAAGTCAATATACTGAAAAGGTACTTAAACTGCAAAACGCAAAAAAGAAAAAAGGATATATGCCACTAGTTTTCAAAGCCCAACATCTGGTATTACATCCCAGTAAAAGCAACAAGATGGACAAAAAAAAAGAAAGAAAGAACAGAAAAACCTGCATACAAATGTATTTTAAAAACAAACAGTTTAACTTACCACCATGAACAGAATATAAATTCCACATAAAAACTTTAATGCAACAATGCCAATAAAATAGGCAAGCAGGACTACCGCTTTCGGCCTTAGCCTTCTTCAGATTCTGTTTACTGGGCCTAAGACTAAATGTTTAAAAACTTGGATAGACCAATCACGGTCTTTTGAAAACCATTGCATCATTTCCTCATGCAGTAGTTGCCACTCAAATGAACCACTCCTTCAGTTTACATCACTTCCTCATAGTAGCTGTCATTCATATGAAGCATTCACCATGGTAGTTGTCACTCAAATGAACACTCCCTTAGTTTGGGCCAATAGTGTTGAAGCTGTTGTTATCGCCTGCCATTTAGACCACGTTCTTTCAGAATCGGTTTCAACAGTACCATTCCATTCAAGCCTGGATGGCAACCTGCCCTTAGGTCTATTATCCATTTGAGATCTTCTACCTCCATTCTATTCTGCAAGTCACCTCCTCTCAATGTTTCTTTTACAATAGAGATGACCATAAATTTAAAGGAGTGGGTGTTATTAAGCTTCACATGTGAATAGAGGGCATTTGTATCTACTTTATTCCTTGTGTCAAATAAATGCCGCAGGATACGCTCTTTTAGCATTCTGTTTGATTTGCCTATATAATAGGCTGTGCAAAGAGAGCATGTAGCAATATAGATCCCATTTTTGGTGGTTCAAGTAGCCCGACTTTGTAAGCTATAGCATTTTCCAGGTTTTGGATGTTTGAAAATGTTACTTATATTAATCAAATGACAAGCCTTACAGCAGCCATATTTCCAAGTGCCTCTACGCGTATATGCAATATTACTTGCTCCTTTATTAATGCTGTCCTTATGGCATAATAGCCTCTTCAGGTTCTTCTTATTTTTGAAAGCAAAGCTGGGATTATCACCAACAATTTATTTTATTTTGGCATCAGATGTCAATACTGGCCAATACTTTTTAACAACATCACATATCATCTTGTTGTCAGTACTATAAGTTAGAGTGCATCTTACTTTATTTGTAGTTGATACTATTGAACTTGTTTGCTCATAACTTTGATACTTGGAATAGTAGAGTCTCCCTTTGGTAGATCTCAGCTCACTTGCTCTCATAGCATTCATCCTAATGGCTTTTTCATGATAACCTCTCTCCTTGAAGTTTTTTAATAGTTCCTTATGTTCCTTCAGGAAGGTTTCCTCTTTGGTACATAACTTTGAAATATATGTTGTTTGATTACCCACTATGTTCCTGAAAATATGCCCAGGATGCATGCTGGTGGAATGCAACATATGGTTGCACCACATAGGTTTTCTATACAATGTGATATCAATGCCTGTGGAACACAGATATACCTTCACATCTAAGTACTCAATCTCTTTATCCAATGACTTAATATCGAACTTCAGAAATGTGGTCATACTCAGTAAGAAATCGACAAACTCATTTAGCGTACCTTTGTTTCCTTCCCACAGAAGGAAAACATCATCCACAAATCTATTGTAGAATAACAGTTGGCCTTTCCATCTGTTTCTCTCATCTGCAAACCATTGCTCTTCCCATTCCACCAAAATGAGGTTTGCATAGGTGTTTGCACAAGGGGTGCCCATGGCTACCCCCCATTTCTGCCAGTAGTGTTTATTTCCATATATGAACACATTGTTCTCTAGCACTATCTCTAAAAGGCTACATAGAAGATCAACATCCACCAGTTCACAATCAGCGTAGTCTCTTATGGCCTCTATTCCATACTCATTTGGAATACATGTAAATAAACTGTTCACATCCATTGTGACCAGTAAAAGTCCTTCATAAGAGTCTCTCAGTTCCATTATGTCAAACAATTGCCTTAAGAATTGTGCTGAGTCTTTTAAAACTGTCTTTGCTGCTGGTAGCAAATTTTTAAGCTCACCTTCTAGATAGATGGAAAGTGGCTCAGTTATCCACCCTCTACCTGCCACTATAGGGCGCATGGGTGGATCAAAGCAATCTTTATGGATCTTTGGTAGTCCACCTATGACAGGTATAGTGGGGAAAAGCTACTTCAAAAAATCATATATCTCTGTTGATACATCTGCTCATCAATTTCTCTTATAATGTATCTTGTACATTTAGCACCAGTTTATCTACATCCTTTTTACTAATCACAACATAGGTATTCCTATCACTCAGCATTTCTTCCATTTTCCTAACATAATCATACAAATTCACCACCAGCGCACCATCTTTGTCTGCTGGTTTTATTATTATATCTGTCCTTTTCTGTAATTCATCCAATGCAGTATGTAAATATCCAGACATAGACACACAGAAACTCAAATATAAGCATGCATACAGAAACACATAATTAGATACAGATACACTTTACATAAACTGGTGACTTCAGCACCTCATTTAGGAGGACTTTCTGTCCCATCCCTTAACATAATATATGAAGTTCAGGGTCAGAATTTACTTATATTCGCTATATAAAGTTAAGTGAGGAACAGGAAATTCATCCCTGGTTTGGTACCTATGTCTCTAATGGACACAGACAGCCTGTAAATGGTTCATCTCCCATGCCCCTGCTTGTAAATGTTTCATCTCACAAGCCCCTGCTTACACTTAGCAACAAAACTTGTTAGAGATTTCGAATGCATGGCGAGGCTTAAAAAGGCCTTTGTGGTCATTAGTCTAGTAAACATCTATGAACCTATGAATCTAATATGAGCAGTAAGTAACTGAGACCATCGGTCATAGCCCATACATTGTACCCTTCCAAAACCGACAAACCCTCATCTGGGCCTGACAATCCTTGGCGACTACAGACACTGAAGCCTAACACTTTAAATCAGACTTCCCATTTTACTGAAGTATATATCCTCTAATAATTGCTCTCCTAACCCGCAATGTATTGTTATATGTGGGGAGATAGAATTATCCATTCACCCTTTTAACCTGCCCAACATATTTTGGTTCCATGCCTTGTCAGTACTCCAGCTTGTGTTGCACTCTATTTGGTTCTCCTACTCAAAGCCTATAGTTTTACCACTTTACATTCCTGATAACAAGCTCTTGATTTCTTCCTCCTGTACTACTCAATGCATCCTATAACAAAGGATCATTTTGACTCACTTTGTAGTAGTTACACAAAAGGATAATATCCATGGTGCATGTAACTGCTCTAAAGCACTGAAACACTACCCTGGCCTTATGGTGTAAAGGGGTGAATCCTAGACTATAGCCCAGATAATTCATGTTCATTTAGCAGTACGGATATCTGGGGGTCACACTGACCAGTGTTGGGTCACTTATCCTGGCATGTTAGGGGAGGAATGATTCTACACCTGCAGCACTGGCAACTCCTAGTCATGGCAGGATGTATCTCCATGCCCATTTGGCTCATGCTGGGTAAAAATGATTTTTCTGCTAAGTAGTGAAATAGGATGTGTGTGCATGTGTGTGTGTGTGTGTGTGTGTTCCCCAAACAGGTAGCCTAGGATTAGGCCACTCCATGGGACCAGACCCAACTCTCACCACTGGGAGAATAGATGACCCAATAGGACACATCCTTGGCAAGAATAAATGTGTCATAAGGCTTTTGCCTGGCCTGAGGATGATGCACATAGGGATTTCGCCTGGCCTGAGGATGATGGACATAGGGCTTTTGACTATCCTGGGGATGCCTGATTCCTACCCAGTGAAACTAATGGGTTAAATGGGTGCAGGTAGGGAAGCCACTAGCCAGGGTCCCTTGGAAGTCGAGGAAGGAAGGAATAAAAAAAGAAAACAAAAAATCTGTAATCACTAGCCTTTGTCTTGTGACTATCGGACCAACCTTTCTAACCCTGGCCCCATTCTCCTGACCCTTGATCAAAGCCCTTACCAGGCCTTACTTCCCCACCCCATCCTCTCCCCAGTCCACCACTGCTTTAGTCAGCCCATGTCATACAAAGAATTCATAAGGATTTCATGGTTTACTCAGCGCAAACTCACAGCAAGCTCATTTAAAATGAAATCTATGGTATTCAACAACCCCCCACCAAACTAAGAAACTGTCAACACCTGGAAAAACATTGAACAAGCTTTTAAATTTAAGCAATAATCCATGATTGTGCATGGGCATATCGAGATTTACCCATGGTTGGTGTGGTTTGATCATGAGGGCAAAGCCTGGCATTTAATGCATGCACACTGAATTTATTATCTCTTACGTTCTTTCCTAAATTAAACTTTCCTATAGGGGCCTCATTTCACCTGACAATAGTTATTTATTACCAAACATTATCATGGAACTATTTATTTATTGATACTTCATCAGTTGAACTAAGTATGATGTTCAAGTCCAGATAATGTGTAGGTCTAATAACCTTTTAAACAAAGGTGCATGTTACATCTTAGAAAAACAGGCTTTTAATATTTCCAAATTATCGACTTTATTCTATGTAGAGGTACATAAATCTGCTTTTAGGTTCCTTCTTATGGTTTACATAAATGGCAGTCAAAGTAAATATTTACAAGTTTCACAATATATTGCAGTTAATGAATTGTATCATTCTTAAGAAATTCCAAATTTCATACCTGAGGAACATTATACAGACTTACAAGTCTTGCTACTGGCTCAGACACTGAAGACATCACATCACCGATAACACCTGGTACAAATGGGCGTGACTGGCAGTTGTAATTAGGGACAGCACGCTGTGTTCCTGATAAAAGAGACATTATACCTTCAATAGCTTTCGTCTCTGAATAGCATGAATCATAAATCCCAAAGCCAAGTGTAATATTGGGTAAGAGATGTGGATTCTGATTAATTTCTTGAACAGCAAACACCATGCCCAGCATATCACGATAATATCTAATGTGAAATCTGTTGAAAAATAGTAGATGTGGTTCTTTACAAATGCATATACATATGTAGGCATTACCAAATGTGATTGAACCCATATCTATGAGAAAATATATTATTTACTACTGTTTTCAGTTTTAAGTTATTTATGATTGCTTATTTTGCTTATCTGGTGGTCCATTTTAACTTTTCTTACTCAGATTTGGAACAAAGAGTCTTCATATTTTAAAGTATGTGATAAGTGAATACTTTAATTTTGAAATCTAGAATGTGCAGAAAGTGAATTAATTTTCTGCCTTCTACAGACTGAAAGTTTTTTTAACTCTTTTATGAAAATACTAATGTTTTAGAGTTATTTTATATGAAGGCTAATATACATATTAGTGAAAACACTGATCTCCTCACAGATGGAAAAACATAACATTTCATTTTAAAGCATCATTTGAAATATATGTATTGGGCCGGATTCACAAAGGCTTGCACGGAGTGTAAGACTAGTGTAAGACGGCAGACAGGCAATATGTCTGCCGTGCGATTCAGCAATAGCTGGCAGGGGCGTGCATGAGAACTTCTAAAGCTACTCTTGCATGGACAGTGTTATGGTATGCAAATTACCTCATTTGCTGCTGAAAGCTATGCAAATGAGGTAAATTTGCGATCCAGGAAACACTAACCTGTCTGTGTAAGAGTAGTGTTATCTGCAGAAATGTACTCTGTTGGTAACGGAGTACCGTTCTGCAAATAGCTAAACGGAGCTATGGCAGCTCCAAATAAAGGATGCATCTAGTTGAGGAAGCATGCCAATGGCCAAATATAAGGCCATTGGCATTTGCAAATGTTGTAAATCCTTAAAATCACATTTTTTTCCCCGATCGCCGATGTTTAAGCGTAGCGCATCGGCGCGCAAACATGCTGCGCTTTAAATAAAATGAAAAAAAGTGAAAAAGAGCCACAAATGTGCATTTTCACTAAAAATTTTGTTCTGTCATGCAGGTGAATGGCAGGCTGAAAACAACATGGCCACTGAGTAGTGGTTGCTAAGGGAGGGAAGCTCAGTGTGAGAGATGTAACCAAGCATTAGTAGGCAATCCTATGCAATTTTTCCCGGCATGTGAGCCATGTCCCTAGAGTGTAAGTGTAGGAGTAGGGTAGTAGCAGAGTAGAAGATAGGTGACATCATGAGGGGGTATGTCTGAAAGACTGTAAGGTGATTGGAGCATAGTGGCTTGTGTTTGCCCTGAGTTGCTCAGGATTGCAAGAGGCGTGTGTACAGTGGTACTAGCTGAAAACAAGAAACCAAAGGTGTACGCTGTGGATATATCTGAAATTACTTGCAAACGGGCACACAGCGTGTGCGCACATGTGCTGGTGTGTGCTTGTTTGCGCGCCGCTGCCCCTTGTGGAAACAGAAAGGGAAAAGGGAAGGAAAAGAAATAGTAGGAAGTTAACCAAGGAGAACTAGCAGAGCTGCCAGGTGAAATGTATCAGAATCAGCCAATTACACAGGCAGTAGACTAGCCCAGCCCAACCCAGCACTTTTAACTCTGCTAACAGCAGTCTACCCTGTTTTTTCACAAGAACTCTGCAACACTGCAGTATACAAAGAGTGAAAACTTAAAAAGCTTAAAGCTGACAAAATGTTAGGGGCTGCTATAGCTATCATAAATGAACATGTGCAAGGTGCTGAGGGTGGTGATGTTGTGAATGCTGCTGAGCAACCCACAGTGAGGAGATGGAGAAGAGTGTACAGACCCAGGGTAACCTACAAGGGACTACATGAGATGGAGATAGTGGAGTGCTATAGAGTGGACAGAGACCTCCTGCAGCAAATTGTTGAGCTGTGCCGGCCACGCCTCACACACAGAACCAACAGAGGGGAACCCATCCCAGTGGATACCAAGGTATGTGTTGGCCTATGAATACTAGCTACAGGTACCTCCCAGAGACCAACTGGTGATATGATGGGGGTTTCACAGGCATCAGTATCCAGGATACTGCACCAGCTCCTGGATGCCATGTCAGCACATGTTGGTGAGCATATATATCTCCCCAATTCCAGTGAGGCATTGGCCAGCAATATGCGTCTTTTCCACCAAATAGCAGAATACCTTGAGGTGGTGGGTGCAATAGACTGCGCGCACATACACATCAAAGCACCACTCGGTGAGCGGGGTAGTGTCTACATCAGCTGCAAGGGCTTCCCCTCCATCAACTGCCAGGTCATGTGTGATCCCCAGGGCATAATAATGAATGTGTGTGCTGGCTGCCCTGGAAGCTATCACAATTCCCACATCTGGCATATGACGCAGCTGACCAAGAGATTTGCCAATGGGGATATTCCTGATGGTCACCTAGTGGGGGATGCTGGATATGCATTGGAGCCGTGGCTGATGACACCCATCAGAAATGCACACACACCTGAACAAGAACTCCATAATGAGGCACATGCACAAACAAGAAACATTAATGAGCGGGTGTTTGGGATGCTCAAGTTATGGTTCAGGTGCCGAGGCACATCTGGTGGAGCCTTGCAGTACTCACTAACTATATGTAGCCAAATTGTCATGGTATGTGCCATGCTACACAATATGATCCTGCGAAAACAGCTGCAGCAGAAAGAGCATGGGGCAGGGCCAAAAAGCCCCCCACCATTGCCA